>NC_050188.1:2422421-2574921 GCF_008315115.2 Sander lucioperca
GTAGATCTTTCTACTTATTTTTAACCGAGTAAATCTGAACCAGTGATAAACAGGTCATCAGCTTAGAAACTCGTTTCTATTCCCTCAACAAAGCAAAAACAAATGGCAACACTAACACAGGGGAAAACTGTCCCAAACATTAAAATATGTAACAAAACCGATAGAATTTGGCAGTTCTGAATAAGAAAACCACACCTCTATAAAATCTCATACTATATAAATGTGTGAAAACATAGGGAAGTTGGGTGGGTTAAGATTATAACTCCTTTGCCCATTTCTAAACTACTGTTCCTGTTTTTAAGTGACTGAATGTCAAGTGGATGCTTTTATAACATCCTTTGGTTTCATGACTGCTGAACCGTGCAACTGAATCAGTGTTGTCTATATGAGAAGCATGCTACCTCATAAAAACATGTTTGAACAAGAACCTCTACAGATATGCACTACACTGCTGGACAAAACAAAGCTGACTACATTCAGTCTTCTGCAAACAAGTGGATACATCAATTCTTATACAAATTTTAAATAGGCAGAGGCCACTTCATGGGACCTTTTAGTTTGGCCTGAAATGGCTTGTACTATAGTGTTAACTGACACGGTGTGCTACAAAATACAGCCTCCCGTCAAGAAATCTTTAGTGCAAATTGCATCATGTGTTCAGCTCAAGAGTACATTCTCCAGCACCCTACACATTATGGTAAGTTGTATGTTTCCATAAAATGTAACACATTGGAAGTTGACATTTACCAGCTCATAGTTTACGCATAATAAAAAGGACACCAGAAGTGGAAACATCTCTAACTGAGCCCTTGCATGTTTTCCCGAGTGGGCAAAGAAGAGAAGACACGGATGAACAATTGAACAGGGGATTTATTTTGTGAGAACTGTTCACTTCTTTGCTGCCTCCTTCTGGAGCTTCTTCACCTCATGCTTGATGATCTTGTTCCTCTGCAGAGACAGAAATTATAAGTGCATTAATTAAAAATACTTGCTGTAGGATTGCTACATTTTAAACTAATTAAACCTTTAAACTGAAGTGGCATTATTATTGTTAAGGCACTGGCACAATTAAATCAAACTGACATTAATTTTAATTTAGTCAACCATTTGTGAAAAGACTGACACTGATTACATTTGACGGAGCTGTATCCAATGGCAGTACAAGGCCAGCCTCACACAGCAAGGTGGACAATAGTCAGGGTATATTTATAACCAAGGTATATATACTAAACCAACTATGCTCACCCATCTCATACAAGTGGAAACCTTATAATTAATAAAAATTATATGAACATCATCAATAAGGAATGAATGAATGAATGAATGAATGAATGAGGCATAGAAATGTACAAAGGACATGTGTGCTCAAAATCAAAATGTTTTCCCCTCATTTGTTTGTACTCAACATCCAGGATTAAACATATGTTGTTCTGCTGGCCTACTGGTCTTGCATGAATCAACCCTGTCTAAATGCAGTGATTTGACTGTTGCACTTACCATCCTCTTGGCCTTCATCACCTTGTAGCGGTCAAAGTCAGACATTTGGGCCCTCTGCAAAGATTACCAAGAAGAAAAGGTCAGGGATACAACCTTAGTTTCCTTAAGAATCGCCTTAGCACACCAGAATTCAGATTTAGGAAGGATGGACATGTTCATTGGTGGAGTGGAGTATGTGGGCTATCTCCTCAATACAAGTACTGCCCCATCAATAGAAACCGATTTATGAAATACAACCTTAATGTTCAGAAGAAAGGCAGACTGCATTTCACACAGGATGGGTCATATGTTTACACCATCAATTACTATCTAAACGATCACAAACAAGACAACATCCGGATCGGTCAGGCTCAACTCAGTCGTTAACAGTGATCTATCAAACATTCTTTATGGTAAATTGACGAATGAGCAGCATGTGCAGTATTGCATGTTGGTTGACGTGGCAATGAAATGAATCCATTAGGCACTAGCCACCACTGCACTGGTCAGGTTTTGGATTGTCCTAACCGGCACACCATCTAAACATCTTCGTATCCTGAATACCACCCAGCTGCTCAGACAACTCCCTCAGGTGAGATGGGAGCCCATGTCTTCATTTACCCATTAGCAACTACCTAGGCTATAAGAGTCATGGATGGTATGTAAATTAAACATTTCAAGTGTAAAGCAACTTAAAAAAAACTTTAAATGTATACCCATGTCTCCCAAGTAATAAACTGGCAAAATTATACCTACAGTTTACAAAGTTTAACTGCATTCACATCCAAATTAAAACAATAAAACCCAATATGGATAAAAAAAAAAACAACTATACTGCCACATTTTAGAAATGTTAACACCTCTTTAACACAATAATCTATGCTATAGAAGCCAAGCCAAGAAATCCGACAGCAGGACAATTAAACTGCTACTCCTGAGATTATGTGACCGTAATGTATATATTTATCAAACATTGTAAGATCTCCAGAAACTGAAATATAGCCTTTACCTTCTGTCTTGCCTCGATCTTCTTGGCCCAGCTGCTTTGTGCCCACTTCTGATTGACCTCGGCCTTTTCCCAGGCTCTCCTCACAAACTTCTGGCGGGCACTGTAAACCATTACATACAGTCAGTACTCATTCTAGAGGAATCATTAAATGTAACCATAAAGTATAAAAATAAAAAATAAAAAAAATAAATAAAAAATACACCAGAATCATGTTGATGTTGGCCTTATAAGGCCCTTCAAAGTTGGCCATGTGTAAGGTGATGTGATGACAGTTAACTGGACAGTTGTTAATACAAGACGTATTGAATTCCAGGTGGTCACACTGGATGCACTTACGTGCATATTTGCAGTACAGCGTGGACACAAATATGTACCTGACTACAATGATAGACCACCTTGTGAAATTTTGTGACTGTACTTTTAATTTTGGTAAGCTGGGTTGTCCGTATTAATGACAGAAAATATCAAAAAATATGTTTTTAAAACAGATTAACGTATGTAGCCTGGTAGAACTTGGTAAGTACACCATGGGTGGTTGTCTTTAAAAAAAGAAGAGACAAATCTTTACTGCAATATGCATCTGTTCCACTTTATAAAAGCACTAAATGTCTGAGTAAAACACAGACATATTTGCAATTAAACATCCTTAGGTATGTTCATTTGGACTTGAATCATGACTGCAATCAAATCTTCCACAGTCATTTTACTATAAAGAATCTGACCAGTGTTTCCATTTACCTGTGAGGGACTTTGATGACGTAGTCTGTAAGCTGCATGCACTTGAAGGGCATGGATTGCCTCTTCACGCCTGTGCAGGGACCATCAACAAGAGCCTAAAAAGCACAGAGCAAGTGAAACAATTTAGATCAACAAGGCGAAAGGTGAGGCCAAAACACTGATCAATCCACTTTCCTACAGAAAGCTCACCCTGTTTTGGTCGATGACATCTACGATGGCCACCAGCTTGCCAGCATGGGGTCCGAAAGAGATGTAGGCAACACGGCCGATCTCAACGAAGCGTTTAAACACCTGAGAAGACACCAGAGAGCTGCACATCAGAAAGGCCTAACGTTGAAAAGGAGGCTGTCTGTATTGTACGTGGACAGTTGGGTACAGTACAGTTTTAGCCAACTAAATATAAGCGTACACACAATAAACTATTTCTGCGACAACCCAACAGGTAAGTTTGGGGGCTGAGGAACTAACGTTAACTTTACCCGACTTAAAGCATTGCACTGTACAGCAGCAGCTGATAACATTCGACTAGCTAATGTTTCCGCTACGTGTGCCGTAGGACTATATTGAGCAGAATGTATAAAGCGTTTTTAAATTGAAAAACGCCGTAAGCGCAGGGTAAAAGCCTTTGTTCTGCGGACAAAACAAGTGAAATGTGTTCGCTTAACCGAGCAGTTCTCGGCCTTCTTAGCCTGATGGACCACGTTGTAGTGCGGGCAGTAGCCGACATCTTACAAAGCGTTAAAACTTAAAATAAACCTGCATGCCCATATCAAACACTTAACAAATATGCGTATGAGTGTGTTAGAAATACACATGACTCTTGTTGTTCCAGAACAATGACATATATAACAAGAAATTCGACATTGAAATGCTAAAACTCTCATGGCGAGCTCACCATGATGGCAGTCCGGGAGCAGAAAGGACGTTACAGCTTCCGCTTGGCGCACATACGGCTTCCGCTTATACAGTACGCATGCGCAGTCAGTCTTGGGTTTATATTGTTACATGGGCATCCTAATAAAGCTATTCATTGTTAAAATTATCTAATATCTCAAAGCGTTCGAGAAAGTAAGCTTAATATGACGCAAAACTGTAAAATATGCACTGGGCAGCCAGGTCAGAACGTCTGCGTCACATTATTTGTTGCCTTCACAGACACTATGCAATATCGATATTATTCTAGTAGAATCAACCCAACACATAAACAGCTTAAGTGGTGGTTGTAAACACAACAACAAGAAAGCCACGATTTACACAAAAGTGTTGTTTTGGAAATGGAGGGTGATATTTAGGCTTTGCATTTAAATTAGTGAAATGGGGGACGTACGACTTCTTTCTTTTGCTCCTCAATCTTTGCATGTTTATAATGCTGATTTTGTAAAAAAAACATACCGAAAATTATCGGTACGACAGAGCTCCTGTTTGTAATATACCCGGTACTGCCCATAGTTCCTGTCCAAGGGAATTTGAGGCCAACGTATTACTTGCGTTGCTATTATGTGTGCAACATTTGATGCGCACTTGAATGCAGCACATGACTAGGGAGTGAACGTTGCCGTTGTTGTCATATTTCCGTGAGGAGAGCAAAGGTTTCAGTCGACTTCCTAGCTAAGGTAACTAGCCTACTATTATTTTAGTTTGTTTGATGTGGATTGTTCTCACGCTTTCGATATATCTATTTCAGTGCTAAGTAGGCTATTGCGATTAAAACAGTTTGCAACAATAACGTTGATTATGGAAAACAACAAGGGCTAGTCTAATACTGTGTTGTGCCTTTTGCGTAGTTTACTAAACATTGTTTTCAAATTTAACATTCTAAAATGTGATTATTGTTATAGTTTCACGTTTGGGATGAAAGATAAAAGAAGAAATGCAAGGGCAATTATGTTTCTGCTGATTCCTTGTGACGCAGGCAGCATTATACGCACTGTGTATCTTAGCGTAGGCTATGTTTTATGATGATGATAATAAGGCTTATATAATAATAATAATGTTATGTTTGTATATCACGAAATATTCCTATTATTCCTATCATACCTATTTATACAACTTTTATTAAATTTGTGAAAACATAAACAATGGGATTATAGGCTACGGAAATCCAGAAATATATTATTTTACAAATATTCACACAAAAAAATGGCCTAATCATTTATTTGCGCAAATATTTTGCGTGTAAGTCCGTATATTTTGCAAATATTTTGCGTTTATAAATATATAAGTGTATATTATATACGGTTTTATATATATATATAAGTGTTTTGTCTTTTGTTAATAACATAAAAAGAGTCCAGAATCTGTGCTATTATTCCATTTTAGTATTAGTACATTCAGTTCTTGAGTAAGGGTTACTCAGGGATTTTTCTACCACTACTTTTAACAAAACTAATTTTGTTTTCTAGGTGACAGAGAGCCAGAATGGCGGATGTTTCAGTGATCCCCATGTAAGAACCAGTTTTCTGTTCTGGGAGGTTTAAAAGAGCAATGAATGACATAAGGGAGACAAGTACATCTTAATAATTGTATAGCCTTTGTTGGAAAAAAAAGTACAGACAGGAGGCAGGAAGGGGAGAGAATAATAGACATAATAGATAAGCTAACAAGATGGCCGATGGATTCAGTGAAGAGGAACATCCCTAAAAAAAAAAGAGAGAGTAAGAGAGACAGAGGCATACAAACGGAAAGTGTGGTGCTGTGATTTTCAGAAAGTCAAGGAGAATTCTTGTGATGTGAAATGTAATTTACTCTGGCAAAAAGTGCTGTACATTGACTGAGACCGACTCACTGGGAGGTTAATGTTAAGGTACAGGAGTGCTGAGTCACCATATGAATAAATAACAAACTTGGGGTGAAAAGATGAGTTTTAGATATAAAGTTTTTAACTGCGTCAGACTGTCTGATGTCAGCGGGGGGATTATCCTGAGCCAAGGCACCAGTTTGCTTTTTTTATATGTAGGCTATATTTTTTCCTATGGTCATCATCACTACAGTATATTCTTCCTAAAGTGCTTCAGTGAATACTGCTGTCAATATCAGCTCTTCTTTCAGCTCTGTTGTTGTAAACTCACTCGAGGTACAAACTGTGGGGTGATTGCGCTTTTTGGAACAGGTTTCCTGACATTCGCACTATTACAGACGTATCTTATTTTTTTAATCTAACCTCAAAACGTATTTATTTAGAATGGATTTAATACATAGTGGGTTAGGGTTAGGGTTAGTGCTGTGACATTTTCCTTCCTTCCTCCAGCTTTTATGTATTATTTTCAGATTTGATCTGTATGTTATGTTTTTATTCTTGGTCATTGATGTAAAGCACTTTGGATACCTGCTGGTTGCTGTAAAGGGCTATTAAAAATAAATGTTGATTGATTGACTTTTCTACCTTTTCAGGCCAGCAGACGATCTGCAGTTGTCTATGCTTGAGCGAATCAGCAGAGAAAGAGGTAGACTACACACATGACTGCCTCACACATCATAAAACTTTGCTGATAAATATTCTCCATTTTTAATCCTGTCTGGTATGTGTTGCAGGTGCAGACCCCCAAAAAATGGCGTCAGACTTTGTGTCCGAGAATAAACACAAGACGGTATCCTTAATCAATCCAAGTGGTGCCAAATTCATGATAGGAGACCTGGAAGACACCATGTACAGAGGGAAATATAACGAGGTGAACGGGTGGGGAAATTTCTACCTTCCTGAGAAAGTACGCATGCAGGTTATAGGTGTAGTGGAGGGAACCTCGTGCCCGTGTGACGAGCTCGTTCTGATGATCTGCTGCGAGGACGCACAAGTGTATGCCTACGATGGAGAGGAAGAGGAGCTGCATTTGGTGGCTTCAAGTCTGGAACAGCTACTTCACGTGGGAATAGAGTATCCAGCATCTAAGAGCTATTACAAAGGAGAGGCCTTCAAAGATGTGGTGAGCAGTTACAGTTAAGCTTGTGGGAACAAAGAAGGCTTTGTGATTGTTGACCCTGATGATTGATCACCTGTGAGCACTGATAACATGTTTGATATTGTCTGTTGTGTGTAGACCGAGGAGGACTGGGCAGAGGTGAGGAACAGCGATGTGGGGAGGAGGCTGGACGAAGAGCATCATAAACTGGTGATGTCAAAAAAGTCTGAACTCCTGAAGAATCTCAAATCCACCAAACACACCACAGGTTGGTCTCTTAGTCTTTGCTGCAGGGTAAAGATTAAGGTCACACCTTTAATTTCTTTGTCACACTCATTTATTTCTTTAGCAATCTAATATGCCATCTAATTTCTCTCCCCATCTCTCTCTCTCTCTCTTCGTCCCCTCTTAGGAGTCTACAGCTGATGCTTTTTGGTTTTTGTACTGTTTGCTGCCTCATATGTGCAAAAAAACCCACAAGTACATACATACACTATATAATTTGTTCTGTGGTTCTTTTAATAATAGCCTGATCTAGTGTATCTGTTTTAATCAAATAATGACTCAGTGGTATTCAGTCTAAGCACGATTGATGATGAATCATACAGACTGATGACCGGTTGAAGGTAAAAACCTGAATGAATTAGTGTTGAATGCAGTTTATTTAATGCACGCAATAAGGGGTCAAGGTCAAAGGTTTTCATTTTGAAAATGATGCGAGTTATGTTATGCTTTGGCCTTCACAGGCACCAGATCTCAATCCAATATTTACCATGCAATATTTAACAGATTGCTTGCGAGACAAATATTTGTTATTGTGATACATTCTCTTGTGTTACTAGGGGTGTAAGAAAAAAATCGATACACTTGAGTATCGCAATATTTTATTTAGCATACTATATTGATTTTCAAAAACGCAATATAGATTTATTTTTTTAGTTTATGTGCAAACATATTCATGTAAGACAGTGGTTCACGTTTATGTTGTGTTTAAACCCCCTACCGCTAGATGGCTATGCTGAGACGCACCACTAGAAGTACAGAGTACAGAGTTTGGTCTAGACCGACTCTATCTGTAAAGTGTCTCGAGATAACTCTTGTTATGATTTGATACTATAAATAAAATTGAATTGAATTGAATAGAGTCCTTGCCTAGCAGTGCCTGACTTTTTTTGCTAGAAGCTAACAATGTAGCTATGGCTGAACTTTAGCATATAAAAATTTGCTCACTAAGAACCACAATCCCAAACTGGCAGTTTGATTTTCTGTGTACTGAATTGTTTTACCTAAAGTAAACTTCTTTGACTTTTATGCACATCATGTCTTTTTTTAAATATTGGTTTTTCTAAATTATAATCCCAATATATCGCCTTACGCACAGTATCGAAATATATTGAATCATGACCCATGTATCGTGATACGTATCGTATCACCAGATTCTTGCCAATACACAGCCCTGTGTGTTACGTAGTGTTTTGTTATATTACTTTCGTTTGTTTGGCACAACCTTCAAGTCCCATCCTCCTCCACCTTTTGAGAACCTTTTGCTTATGTTAAAAATAAACACTGACTCTATTAATAATTGTTGATTTTCCCCGGTAGCATCAAAGGGCACATGACACTGACACGTCAGGTGCCAGGCGTTTAACCTCTTTGAAAAAAGAGAAAAGGCCCCCTTGTAGATCATGCAGGAATTAGTTTGGTTTGAAAACAAATGAACATCAGGAATTTCCCTATGGCAACTGTGCAGAAGCTGAAAGTGTGAGCAACTTGCTTACAAATGTTGAAGAAGTTCGAGAGCAAGCAGCCCCATCATCTGAGACGTGCACAGAGGAGAACAGACAGAAGGCTGCTGAGTGTGTCAGGAAAGAGCTTGAAGGTTTTGTGCGCACGGAGAGATTTAAATGGAAACGTCAATTCTACACCCCAAGGAATTTGATCTCAAAAAAGGGAAACAATTGAATATGAAATATTAATGAGTACAATAAAATGGGATAATAAACTTTCAAATCAAACTGACGTCACTGCAAACCTCTGGGATCGGAAATCCCTACTTTTGTGTGGCCGTGGAATTTATGTGATCAGAGCTGTCGATATATCATGCTTTAGCATTGCAAATTATTAATGCTCCAGCTACTACTGTAACAATAAAGATACCAATGCATTCATGGCAAAAATTGTAAACCACGTGTGTCAGCTGTTTGAACAAATAAAAGATGCTAAAGTCGATCAATCAATCAATTTTATTTGTCACATGAATAGGATATACTGTACAATATGATGTATTGATCATGTCATTCACAATAAAATTACAGTGATGTGACGTTACATTCATAATTTGCCAGTATATAGAGAGGGGATAATTAAATTAACCAGGAAGTATCTTAAACAGGAGAAGCCTGATGGAAAGGGTTCACCTTTAACAATAAGCTTCAGGACACCATCAAAAAAATATACTTCATACATTAATGACCACAGTACGAACAGTTTTTAAGTTTTAAGAACAAGGTATTGAGATGTAAGTGTGGACCAATCATGCAAGTTTTAAACCAATCTATCACCTTATCTAGTGATGTAGATCTGCGCCTATTTCTAACTTTTCGAGCTGCTTGAGGTTCATCGAAAAAGTACCCAAATCTCTTTCCCAAACACATTTAAGGGTTGCAGTAGTTTAATATCATATTTAATATATTTAGATACTCCATGTCCGTCACTAGCCTAATACTGGAGGCTTCATGTATTTAAAATGGTTCTCCATGTACTATGAAGGTGAGACATAGGGGAAACATGTTTAGATGACCTACAGGCAGTGTAACAGAGGGAGAGGAGCTGAGACTGACTGCTCTGTATTGTACGATGGAGTGAGAGAAAAAGTCATCATTACAATATTTGAACATTTTAGTTCAAAAATCCAGCCAGTTCTAGTTAAACCACCATTTTCTCATCACACTCTGAATTAAATCCGACTTTACTCAAATGAGTGTGCAGTGAGAAGAGATATATTACAAAAGAGAGAGTAACACAAAGGACAATAACTATAATAGGATAGGATAATAAGAGTTAAATATCATATCACAGCTCTAGTTTATGACACATGACTCTTTTCAAAAAGACTCTAAGAAAATGCTTTTCCTTTGTTGAAACTTGAAATGAATCTACAGTATATATTTTGTTCCACCTTTGCTTTCAACAATAAAAGTATGAATCGCTGAACTGCAAAATATGTTTATTCTCTTCAGGGAGGCTGAAATGAACACTGACAAACCACACGATGTGAGGACGTTGGTTTTAGACTGAATTGTGTGACCAACTTGAACGCTTGAAAGGAGTTCACGTGGAAAAGATGCATCAGGACACCACACATAATAGCAAAACTGGGACCAACAAAGCCTATTTTGGCACGTCTACATATTTAGTTTGTTTCCAAAACAGAAAAACATGTTTTCGAGAAAGGTCAAGCTGCCATACTGAGTTCCAATCAGTAAAGATGTACAGTAAAGCAGAACTCATAAGTTTCTTTCATAGTATCATGGTTGAGTTAGGTCTTACTGCATAGGCAGGGTGTTACATTTTTGCTTTCAGTTTAGTTCAGCAATAGTGGTCGCACTTAACACAAAAACATCCTGTCTCCCGCATAAGACAATCTTATCTAGCCGTCCGACATAATGTTCCTGTGGTTTTCTCTGGCACTCTCTCTACAGTTACATAATTACAATGGCTTCCGTCTCTGTCCAGTAACAAAGCAGTACTCTGATATTCCAGTAGAACAAACTGACCTTCAATCTCTCACTATTAGTGGATCGCTCTTTGGTTATACATTACATCATAGGAGTAACTAAGGAGTGGTAGTTTGAATCAGGGGGCAGGGCTTCATTTCATTCTTTCGGTTTTATTTTCTTGTGATCTACAATGGTGAGTAGCTGCTTTTAAGTGCTTTCCTTTGCCTATGTTTTATATAATTACGATTATATTCTACATTCATAACTTCATTGGTGTTGTCAGTGAAATGTGTAATTATTGTAATGTGTTGTGTTTTATTTCGGATGGCATCAGGCTGCTGCACAGCAGAGGTGAGTCAGCTGATTTACTCAACCACAGCTTGTTATTGCTGCTTTCTGCTTTTGAATCTCTAAAACTCTTGATGTTTATTATTTTAGAGAAGAATTTCTGGAGCAAGAGCCATTCAGAAGGAATGCTTTTCTGATCATCGATAAAATGGTGAAGCTGAATTCAGAACATGCTAACATAATGTTAGTGGATGAGGTACTGTATGTCTGATGGGGACTGTTATAACTTTTGAAATGTTCCAGTTTTGGACACAATGCATTGCACGGCCCTGTCATAGTGTGCTTGGTACACCTGATTCTTCGCAGTTACACATAACACAGAAAATAATATCTGTTTGAATGTATTTTTAATTTGTATTTTGACAGATTCTTCACAGCATCTTCTTTTTGGGAAAGATCAACAAGATACCATATTCCCCAGAAGATATTCTGAGTGGTGATGAAGACTTGCTTAATGCGTTGAAGGGCCGCTACCCTCAGCCTTTTAAACTCTATTCCTCTCAACTACCCAGGCGGAGTCCATTTTCATGTGTGCTAGACATGGTAAGATTGTAGTTTGGCAAAAGATAAGACAATTCATCTTGGTGTTGTTACTATTTATTGATAACCTTAAACATAATACCTAAAAAATAATAACATAACATTTGTGATTGCTTGCAGATTGTCGACCTGACAAGACAGACTCATCAAGGGAAAAGACAAGAACAAGAGATTGAAAAAGAAATAAAAGAAAAGCTGCGCCGGCTCATCAGGGAACTAGAGCTTGGTAAAAACGAGCCTCTGGTCTCCTCCACTATCTGTGTCTCTCACAGCCCCAAGACCCCAAATGCATTCAGGTACTACGGAGTCTCCATGTCCACTTCTGGCCGTAATCCCGGGAAAATCCTGATTGCTGCATCCTGTTTTAGCAGCTGGGACAGTTATGTAGCTGGTGCAGTGATGACCTATTATCCAAATAAGGTCAAGAGGGAATATTTTGATGGAACCATCATACTTCCAAAGCAGCATGTCAGGTGCCAGGCATTTAACCTCTTTGAAGAAAGAGACAAGCTCCCTTGCAGATCATGCGGGAATTTGTTTGGTTTGACAACAGATGAAAAAAAGGAATGGCCCTATGGTAACTGTGCAGAAGCTGAAAGTGTGAGCAACTTGCTTGCAAATGTGGTAGAAATTAGAGAGCAAGCCCGACCAAAAGCTGAGACATGCACAGAGGAGAACAGGAAGAGAGCTGAAGGGAGTGTCAGGAAAGAGCTTGAAGGTTTTGTGCGCACGGAGAGATTTAAATGGAGTGGTCAATTCTACACCCCACAAAGAGTTTGACCTTAAAAAGGGGAAACATTAACTGGTATTAAATATTAATAAGTACAATTCTCATGGTCCTTTATTATAAAGTGACTAGATCTCTTTTGATATGATTCTTTATCAGTAAAAACTTAAAAAAAGAAACTGACTTCACTGTTTACCTCTGGGAACTGAAATTACTTCTTATTTGGACATGTAAATCATGTGATCAGAGCTGTCGGATATCACGCTTTATCATGGCAAATTGTTAATGCTCCAGCTTCTACTGTAACAATAAAGATATCAGCGCATTCATGGCACGAATTGTAAACAAACTGTTTAAATAAACCATGCAGAAGATGCAAAGTTGCTAAATGTATCGTTAACAATAAAATGATGGTGATGAAAAATTAGGTTCATTCATTTGTTTTGATTTTTCCTGAAGCATTTTCCTGAAATTTCTCTTACAATCTCTTACAATGTTACTTTATATAAGGAGATGACCCCCATTGCAACCTCAGTTTGAATCCTGCAGCCTAGTTGCGAAGCTTGGTAACTTTGTATGCACAGTTACATTTGTAATTTATTTTCATGTGGTATAATGTGTGTTATTAGGTTTTGGAAGATGCTGCAAATAATGTAGGGACAGATGCACCTACAGTCAGACTCAGAACAAGAGGTCTTCTCTCCACTAGCTCCTCAACCACCATGTGTGCTGTAGGAGGGCAAAATATTAGAAACACCACTCAGTATATTGCAGACCGGTTCAATTCCCAATGCTAACTGTGACCTCAATAGACCTCTTTGTATCCTAGCGGCACAGGACTGGCCCACGGCAGTCAGTGTGGAGGCAGAAATGTAGAAATATTTGAGTAACGAACATCTACTCCATTGCCCAGAGATGATGAATCCTCCTTTGTTTTCATGGACCCACCTGGTGATTTCTCATGGAGTGAGCCATTGAAATGTTTGCAAGAGTCACCGCAGGAGTTTCAGTCTGACCTCAAGTAACACTTAGTGATATGACTGAATAATATTTTTAGAGAGGTCAAAGGTCACAAGCAGCACCGGGTCTGAAGTGCAGCATAGTTTCTAAAAAGAGAAAATGCAATTACAACAGCCAGCCTGAACAAAACTACCAACATCAAGATACATTCCCCCCCCCCCGAATGATGTCGAATAAATGATTTGTTCCTTCTGGACACAGCTCCTTCCGCACCCAATTAGCAACCTAAAAAGTGGAACATCTTTATTGTACTTATAAGACCTGCATCCATGAACACAGCACTCCTGCATTTCTCTGCTGTGAATATCCACCTCTGGTGGGAGAGAACATGGAGAAGCACTGCATTTTATTTTCTTAGTACCTGTAATTTAATCGAATCTAATGGAACAAGGAGTGTCTGGAACCAGGTACAACATAAGTCTACCGTGTGGGACTGAAAAAGATCAGACGTCTTCAGTGCACTGGTGCTTGTTTTATTTTGGTTTCAACGATAAAATGCTCGGGTGGTAAATGTTCAATCATGCTTTATCAGTGTACGTAATGTAAGTTCTAGTAACATGTTAAGGATGTATTAATGTCATATACAATTGTTCATTGTAGCCCCTTCAATGCTGCAAACACAAAAAATGTATAAATAGATATTCAAAATATTTAAATCAGAACATAATTCAAAAAATGACATAGGCAATAAAAAAGAACAAACTATAAAAATTGCACTAAAGGAAGAAATTAAAAGAAAAACTAAATTACATTTACAAGTAAAATATAGTTATGTATGCAGTATACAAATACAAAAATATATGCAATATGTGTATTATCAGTAAAAAGTGTTTGAAACTATATTGTAAATAGAAAACTTTTGTGAAAGTGGGAATAAGGGAAGTGCAAAAGTTAGTGGTATGTTAAAGGTGCAGTAGGTAAGCCTTATAAAACTAACTTTCTGTCATATTTGCTAAAACTGACCCTATGTTCCAGTAGAACTACATAAAGCAGGTCAGTTAACCACCTACAGCTTGTAGTGCGATTTGCAAAAATCCACAGCTCCCTGTTCAGATGCACCAATCAGGGCTAGGGGGGGTGTCTAATTGCGTGTCAATCACTGCTCATGCACACACATTTATTCTCCCTTGTAGGGGGAGGGGCTTAGGAGACTGTTTTGGGCTTTAGCAGAAAGGGAGGAGGGACTGAGAAGTTGTTGATGTTCAAATTTTTTGGCTAAGTCCTGGATCTTTACAATCCTACCTACAGCACCTTTAATGTGCAAACCAGCATAACAGAAAGTTCCATATGTAATTTATATTATGGTGTGTGAAGTTGCTCTGTAGTCTGGTGGCAGAGCAGCGGACATCAGACTAAAACTTTCAACCTTCTCACTGGTGGTATTTCACTCCCTCATCCTCCTCTTTCCATCCTCCTTCTTTGGGATGTACATGTACAGCACGTAAATGTGATGATGAAACAATAAGTATGACTAAAATTATTGCAGTCCAACACATCAGCCCAAACATAATTGATATAAATTGTGGGGAGAGGGGGAAGGAAGATACACCTCTCACTATTCCATCCATCTTTTTTCTTCTGCTTATCTAGGGCTTGGTCGCAGTGGCAGCCGACTAGGCAAGGTATTGCAGATGTGACCATAAAGTTTAATCATCCCCTCTAAAACAGTTCAAACTAAAAAAAAAAAACATGTGGTATCAGAAGAAATTAGTTTTAGCTTCAACTAGGAAGCAAGTATTTATTATTCTGTTCTGTCAATGGCTAATATCACTCTTTAACCACAGGGTGGCAGCATTGCTTTACTCTCAGTATAAATAAACAACTTCAACTCCATAATCCGTTTTTTTCTACAGGCTTGGCTTCTTTTAGTAGTCCACTCTATCAAAGAGTTGACATCACACAGTTAGCAGTTTTAATCAGTGCCTAAATGGACTATTATGGGTGTCAGTGCATGAGATATCCATAAAACATCCCTCAATGTGATCAAAACAATCTTTCCCTTCCCCAGCATGCATCTGCCCTCATGAAGTCTCTGAGAGAGAGAGAGAGAGAGAGAGAGAGAGAGAGAGAGAGAGGAGGGGGGGCTACTTCAGGTCACTGAAGACCTCACCTCACCTGCCCCCTTTTCCTGTCAGAAGATCACCAAGGATGATATTCTCAAAAATAATTGTTTTTTTTCTCAGAAGCCCTGAACCTTTTTGACCAGCTTTACTGTCTTTCAGAGGCTGTAGCGGGCTCCATTTTAAAGCTAAATATATTCAATGTTAAAGATTATGGTAAATATATTGGTAACATATTAAACTAAAATACCTAAGAATCCAGTAGTACCAACCATAAAACTGCCAGTACAGAGTTCCTGTTTGTAATTTCCCCGTTCATGCATGAAACAAGTAGTATAAAGGATCTTAAACGCATCATGCAACAACCTCTGGTCCGCAGCGTGTGGGGGATGGTCTGGCAAAGCGAGACTATTTGCAACATGTGACGACGAGAGCACTGGAAGGCAGCACAAAAACAGGGATTGGCGACTCGCGAGCGCATGCGCGTTAGTCGCAATACAACCAAACTGTAAATGCGAACGCCATCTTTTCATTGAAGACATGATTGAAGGCAGAAAAAGCTCCACTCTAACTCTTCAGCTGAGGTAACTAAGGTTTTCTCATTTGAGTTCATGTCATAAGGCGTTTTCTCACATAGGACTAGCTAGGCTACTAAAACTAGCTATGTATCTCAGTAGCTTAATTTAGCTCTCTGTTAAACAATTCAGTAACTAACATTAACGGTAAAAATGGACAACAAGGCTGTTTTGTGCCTCTTACTAAACATTGTTTTCAGATTTAACATTCCGAAGTGTCATTAGTTTTCACCATTTGAGATGATTAGCACACTAAAAACACAGGCTGTCGCCCGTAGCTTCCGCCTCTATCTTTAGAGGAAATGAAAGGGCGAATGTCTTTCTGCTGATCTTTGTGACGCACTTTACTTAGCTATATTATGCGTTAATTTGTATTTTATTTTATTTATTTATTTATTATTTGAAAACTTGACAAATATGTTATACAGTGTTTGAACAATTCGACATCGTACTTACAAAACATATCAAAAACGATATTAATGTCCATCCAAAGAACATTAAAACCTTACTTAATGATAAAATAAATAAATAAACTCACTTCAGGTACATTAGGCACTTCAGGCCTAACGTTAATTACGCACGGAAAGCCGAAATACTTAGTCAATTTTTTTTAACGATTACGGATTTATACAACTTCTGTTCTATTTGGGAAAACATAAAAGTGTGCATCTCCAGTAAATGTAGCATTCTTAAAATATGGCCTAATAAGTGCGCACAACTATTTTGTATGCACACTATTTTTAAATAAATAAAGTAATACATCATTCAGGACTTTGGGGATTTTATAGCAAATCGGCAGTTGCCACGAAAGTGAATGTAGGCTGGAGTGTTGCATTTGAATAATTATCAAATTTTCATAAACAAAAGTTCCATGTTTAATACAACTTCTACTACAAACTCGATTAACATTGAAATTAAGGCATTCGAAAAGTACTTTTAATGAAAGCATTTGAAAATTATCTTTTTAAATTAGATTTTGTTGATCAAATTATGATGGCCTACAATCATAAAGAAACCATTATTAATGTGTAAGGTGATTATCATCACTTTAAAAAGTGCTTTTAAAATTATACTTTTTGTTAACTGTCTCACAGCTCAGTTGTCTTTTTAAAGTTTGCAGTTTTTGTGTCTTTAACTATTGAATTACATTTTTTTCTGTTTTAGACATCAAAAGAGACTAAAAATGGCAGAAGATCCAATCTACGGAAAAGTAAGTAACACCTGTTGGTCAGCTTTTATTTTATTTTCAGTGGCATGAGCTAAATAAAAATTCTAAATTCATTAATTTCTTTTTCAGTTAAATACTAAATAATGAAACAGAATATTTAATTGTCTCATTTGTTGACCATGTTAACATTTAATTCTTCAGAATTTTTCAAGATTATTTTTTGGGCATTTTTAGGCCTTTTATTGACAAGACAGCTGAAGAAATGAAAGGGGAGAGAGAGGGGGGAATGACACGCAGCAAAGGGCCGCAGGTCGGAGTCGAACCTGGGCTCGCTGCGTCAAGGAGTAAACCTCTATATATGGGCGCCCGCTCTACCAACTGAGCTATCTGGGCACCCAAATGGAAGTACAGTTTAAACATTCTGACACATAGTAGAGACGGACAAAGATGGAAAAGGGTATGACATGCAGTAAAGATCCCTATATGGGACCTATAAAGGGCTTTGTTGCCCACATTTAAACCATAGACCAACAGCAGCACACCCCTGTAATACACTTTTCTTCTTTTTTTTTAATTGTACTTAAATGTATTTAACCAATTGACTGTTATTGACACTAGTATATTGCCTAGCCAAAATTGCCCAGCTTCTGTGACAATATTATTCCATTGTAGTATCAGTACATTCAGTGCTTGAGTAAAGGTTTTGAGTATTTTACTGCCACTACTTTTAACCATTCACACTTTGTTTTCTTGGTGACAGAGATGCAGAACGGATGACGGTCCAGTGAAAGACAGCCAGTAAGAACCAGTTTTTTATTTCTGTTCACTGAGGTTTAAATGAGCAATAACCTACAACAAGAAAGATGAGGTGCATTTAGTAACTATTTTGAATACATGAAAGGAGTTTAAATTTAAAGCAATTAAGATATGCTTTTAACGTTACAATGAATAGCTAAATGTATACAAAGAAACTCTAAACAATCGCAGGGCTGCTCAGTTATGGAGCCGATGGTTGGCATGGATATGCAGGGGCGCACGGTTGTGGAGATGATGTTGGTGATAAACGGGACTGTTAAAAGGCTGCTTGTCTCCCTGTTCACTAGCCTCTGTTCCCAAAAGTAAAAATGTTTTGTGTCTGCTTAATCTTTAATTTCAGTATAATGTTTATTTGATACTCATTTGATGTCATTTGACATAGGCCTGTTTAGGAAAGTTTGTCGTTCATAGTATTTTTGCTATGGTTCTCCCTGTTATGTAAGGGGGAAATGCTAATTTATGGTCCTGCGGAGGCTCCACACAGAGCTTTCGCCGTAGCCTACTTGAGTGGCCTGAAATGTATACTTGTGCATTAGTGTTTGTCGACCTCTTTAAGAGAATAGCATGAATAGCATGATGTTACAGCGCAGACCTTACTACTTGCCCAGGGAGTTAACATCGGTCTTTATAACAGCTGTTTATGTACCACCTCACTCCATTAGCCAGCAGCTGGTGGCACAACCAGACAGTATTGGTATAGCAGCAGGGGACTTCAATCATGGCAACTTGAAGTCAGTTCTGCCAAGATTCCACAGATATGTAAACTTCCAGACAAGAGAAAAGAACACTTTAGATCAGGTCTACAAAGCCAGCACTCTGCCACATATGGGACTCTCAGATCACCTGTCTCTGTCCCTGATCCCTGCATCCAAACCACTCAGCTGTAAACAGAGACCATCCATGACGTATGGACTGAAGAAGCCACTGCAGCCCTGCAGGACTGCTTCGGAGACACAGACTGGCAAGTTTTTGCTGCAGGGGCAGACCTGGAGGGACAAACACCAGCTGTTCATATATATAAACTTTTGCGCTGAGTGTTTCGGAGGAAAAAACTGTTAAAGTGTTTCCTAACCAAAAACCATGGTTCAACAGCAAGGTGAGGACCGTGCTGAGAACAAGAGACACTTCGTTGAAGTCTGGGGACCTGCAGGCCTACAGAGAGAGAGAGCCTGAGGAGGGGCATCAGTGAGGCCAAACGCAGGTACGGGCAGCGCATAGAGCAATAACTCCAGATGCATGTGGCTGGGGATAAAGACTCCCACTGGCCGTGAGGACAGCCGCAAACCCCGCCGACAGCACACTGCCAGGCAGTTTTATATTTTTATATATTTAACAATTTTTTACTATTTCAATTTTCAAAATCATATTAAGAGCTGGTAAACTGTGTTTCGTTGTTGTGAAACAATGACAATGAAGATATATTCTATTCCATTCACTGCGGGAGGCGATCGGATGAGGACCGTACCGGTGAGAGTTGTTGCTGATCGAGGAAATGCGCTGCCGGACAAATGCCCGTGATAACTCCTGCTTCATTGGATGGGGAAAGGGAAAGCACACAAAGAACACTTGCTGTCCCAAAATGCTTAAGAACAAGCCAAAAGAATTTGACAGCTAATGGGGCAGATTCCACCAAACAGGAGCAAGGATCTGGGCAGCACTCTCAAATGACTATCTCCTGAAGAATAGTGAGTAAACATAAACGTCACCAAATCAGCCATAGTTAAGTGTGTGGGGGCAGTCTACAGTTTTTGACCGTGAGTCAGTTTAGAGTTAGTGTGTTTTATTATGAGAGATGTACTTTACTTTTGTTATAATGTAAAAATTAACAGATTGACATATTTAACTTTAAGTTTTGGCTTTTGGACAATTATTTAGGGACAACAAAGGATCCCAAGAGCCTTTGAAGCACGCCATCTACACTGGAGCCACATGTACTTTAATGACCAAGGCAAAGGTTTGTCAGCAGTGGGCATCTTAATGTTTCAAGTTTACTTCCTAAACAGGATGAAATAAAAACACTGCTAGTGGATTCAAATATACACTTTTTGTGCCTCCAGTGAAACTGCTCCATTGCAGGATAATTTAATTGGTGTTGCTGGGTACAAATGCTATGGAAAAGACAGAAAAAGGGAGGAGGGGTCTTAATTTACATTAAAAAATTCCATTAAATGTACAGAAATTGTGTTGGAAAGAGGACAGACTACCTTCCACACAGGAGAGAGAAGTCATTCAAGGTTGAACTACATGTTTCCTCGGAATGGTGTGCAACAGGCTTTGAGTTATGATTTCTCTTGTTTGGTGGGTGTGTCCCTAGTTTAAAGGCAGACGCACAACAGGGTGTTCAACGCACCCGTTTCCATTTAAAAAAACAAACAAAAGAACATGTTTCTACATTTTTGCGGGACTGAACGTGGCTCAGTTCACAACATATGATGTAAGAACATGTGACCGTCTCCTGGAGAATGAAGACCTGAATCAGAGATGTGTGGAGTACAGACAGGAGCCAGGAACCAAACCAACACACGGCCCTTGGGGAAAGGAGAGGAAATAAAGAAAGTGATAAGATCCCAAGATGGGTGACGGTTTAGTGCAGAACATTGGTACTGAAAAAGAGAAATTAGGAGAGACCGTGGCATACCGTTTTTAGGTTCACAACGGGAAATAAGGGACTGAAGCACACTGATTGGCTAGCAGCCTTTAATTGCGCAAACGTTTATCTTTTCTATCTTTCAGGTCGGCGGGTCAGATGCTTAATCGACTTAATTTCCTGCAGTGCAACGGCAAAACAGGTAAGATAATAATATTATTATATTATTCCTAAGAGACATTGTTGTGCAGTAGTTGCAGTACAAAGTAAAAATGTGCCAATTTATAGAGAAGACTACACACATCTTTGCCTTGAATCATAAAACTTTGCTGTAAGTATTTTCCATATTCAAACAAACTTCTCTTGTCCGGCATATGCTGTAGGTGCAGAGTACCTGACATGGGTATCAGGCCTTGTGTCCAAGAATAGACACAACATGGTACCCTTAAAGAATCCAGCTGGCGCCACATGGACGATAGGAAACCTGGAGGACACCATTTACTCAGGGGAAGATGACGAGGTGAATGGGTGGAGCAAATCCTACCTTCCTAAGCCAGTACACATGCAGGTTATAGGTATAGTGGAGGGAACTTCGTGCCCGTGTGAGCAGCTGGTTTTGATGACCTGTGAGGACAGACAGGTGTATGCCTACGATGGAGAAGGGGTGGAGCTGCATTTGGTGGCTTCAAATCTGGATCAGCTACGTCACGCGGGAATAGAATATCCAGCATCCAAGACCTATTACGATGGGGAGGCCTTCAAAAATATGGTGAGCAGTTAGTTACGCTTGTGGGGACAAAGAAGGCTATGTGGTTGTTGACCCTGATGATTGATCACCTGTGAGCACTGATAACATGTTTGATAATGTCTGTTGTGTGTAGACCGAGGAGGACTGGGCAGAGGTGAGGAAGAGCGCTGTGTGGAAGAAGCTGGACGAACAGCATCATCAACTGGTGATGTCAAAAAAGTCCAGATTGCTGGACAATCTCAAATTCCCCATCCCCATCATGTAGTGTATCTTTCAGTGGTGGTGTATATTGCAGTGGTAATCTTCAATAAGATATGCTTGAAAATGGAGTAAAACCTGCCAACTTGGAAAGTTTGGAAAGCGTGTACATGCACGTTTGTGGCTGCAGTCAAAAACATTTCAAATTTGAACTCTCTTTGCAAGTTTGTACATTCAGTCCCAGGTGTTAGTTCACTTTTTAAAGATGTGTTGGAATACAACATTGTGGTAAGGGTTTGCTCAAAGAGCTTCATAAAGAAGATGGTAGATCTGAAAAAGTGAGGGGACGGGACATCCTAATTGAAGTTGGTCTGGCACGGTGTGGTTTTTCCGAGTGGTCATCTGTAATGCTGGGCCCAAAACAGCACCGAGATCCAACAGGACAGCTCCAGGAAGTCGGAACGGGCTCTGAGGATACTTGTGCTCACTTGCCCTTAAGCAAGGCACAGAACCCATTACTGCTTGGGGTGCTGTGCACACAAACATTGTGTATGTATAAATAAACAATTGTTTCTACCCTGGTTGTTTTTTCTACATTTTTTATTTTAACCAAGAGGATTTAATTTATGTGTTTTTGATTCATTAACTAATGACTCAGCAGTTCAGAAAACAGCCCAAGTTTGTATACCTCTTGATTTTTTTTTTTCACATTACATTAACAGATCATGAGATCATTGCCGCGGTTATGTAAGATACTCTCCTCATTTGAAGTTAATTAAATGATGTATCTAAACCCCTGTATTGTGTAAACCAGTGGTTCCCCTAGATTGATCCACATTAGGTCACATAACCTGATTTGATAATGTTTCACTTCCATCCATCCTCCATCTGAAAAGATTTTAGTTGTTAAAACTGATTAAGACCAGAATTCTATAGTTGTCAACTACAGTTGTGGAAATAACCGGGGAGGAAGTGACACCTACAAACGCATGATCAGAATAGGCATTCTTATGACTCTTACTCACATTTGGCTCACTTTGTGTGTGTGTGTGTGTGTGTGTGTTCTCATTTATGAATCAGAAGCCTTGAAAACCACACAGTATTCTTTGGAAAAGCTTACACAGCTTTTATCATACACCTTGCTGAGTTACTATATGAACCTGAATTATAATCATTACATTTGACCCATAGTTAAATTAGGTTTTCCATTTCTGCTTTCATTTAAGTTCAGAAACGTTAAAGCTATGTAAGCACCACACCCGAGTGTACATCCTGTGTGCACATCCTGTCACTTGCGCGAGAGGAAAGTCTATTGCTAATAAAGTGTTGCTACAGCTTTGTTGTTCCATTGCTTAAACATTTCACATTTTCTGCTTTCAGCACAAATGTTCCAAAGTAGATGATGTGCTCGTGCTAATTAATTAATCCTAAACCTGAACTAAATTATAACTCTTTTGAAAGCCTTGTTCTTAATCTTCAACATCCAACATGGAAAACAGTACAGCCAATTATATTTGTTGTGGTCTACTGAGCACCAGGTCCATATTCAGAATTTTTATTGGAATTCTCAGAGTTTTTATCATGTGTAGTCCTTAAATCAGACAAAGTACTTATTGTAGGTGATTTTAATATCCATGTGGACGTTGACAGCAATAGCCTTAGTACTGCTTTCAACTCACTACTAGATTCAATTGGTTTCAGTCAGAGTGTGAGAACCTGTTGAGTGTGCATGAGGCCACGCACTGTTTTAACCACACCCTCGACCTTGTGCTAGAATATGGCATCAAAATTGAAAATGTAATAGTATTCCCGCAAAATCCTTTATTATCAGACCACTTCTTAATAACTTTTGAATTCTTAATACCCAATTATACGAAATTAGATAAAAGCTTCTACACTAGATGCCTATCTGACAGTGCTATAGCTAAATTTAAGGAAGATATTCCAACAGCACTAAACTCATTACCGTGCTTTAATAAAACAGAGGACCTTTATGTAAACTTTAGTCCTTCTCAAATTGATAATTGTGTAGATGGTGCTACGGCCTGCCTACGGACGACTTTAGACTCTGTTGCTCCCCTTAAAAAGAAGACGATGAAGCAAAGGAAACTAGCACCTTGGTATAACTCCCAAACTCGTAAATTAAAGCAAATCTCGCGAAAAATTGAAAGTAAATGGCGTTCCACCAAACTGGAAGAATCTCGTTTAGATTGGCAAGACAGTCTGAAAACCTATAGGAACAACACTATTCAACACTGATAGAAGAAAATAAGAACAACCCAAGGTTTCTTTTCAGCACTGTAGCCAGGCTGACAGATAGCCACAGCTCTACTGAGCCATCTATTCCGATAGCTCTGAGTAGTGATGACTTCATGAGCTTCTTCAATGATAAAATTAAAACAATTAGAGATACTATTCATCACCTCTTGCCCCCAACCTCTAACGGTTCACCTTTAAACACAGGACTGCTAGAAAGAACGACTAGACCTGACGTATACTTAAACTGTTTTTATCCTATAGACCTTCAACAACTAATGTTAAAGGTCTCTTCAGCTAAGTCATCTACCTGTCTCTTAGACCCCATCCCAACAAGGCTACTTAAAGAAGCGTTACCCGTGGTTAACACTTCATTACTAGATATGATCAATATGTCTCTATTAACAGGTTATGTACCGCAGTCATTTTAAGTAGCTATGATAAAACCTCTACTGAAAAAACCCACCCTCGATCCTGAGGTCTTAGCCAACTATAGACCTATATCTAACCTTCCCTTTCTCTCCAAGATCCTTCAGAAGGTAGTCGCCAATCAGTTATGCGATTTTCTACATAGCAATTGTTTATTTGAGGACTTTCAGTCAGGATTTAGAAAGCATCATAGCACAGAGACGGCACTGGTGAAAATTACTAACGACCTTCTAACTGCTGCTGACAAAGGACTTGTCTCCGCACTTGTTTTACTAAATCCTAGTGCTGCATTCGACACTATTTACCATACCATCCTGTTACAGAGATTGGAACATTTAGTTGGCATTAAAGGAATTGCACTAAGCTGGTTTAAGTCTTATTTCTCTGACCGATCTCAATTTGTTAATGTTAACGATAAATCCTCGAGGTACGCTAAAGTTAGCCATGGCGTTCCACAAGGCTCAGTGCTTAGACCAATTCTGTTCTCCTTATATATGCTTCCTCTAGGCAATATCATTAGGAATCACTCAATTAACTTTCACTGTTATGCGGATGACACCCAATTATACTTATCAATCAAGCCAGACGAAACCAGTCAGTTAGCTAAACTTCAAGTATGCATTAAAGATATAAAATCCTGGATGACTTACAATTTTCTGATGTTAAACTCAAACAAAACTGAAGTTATTGTGCTAGGCCCTAAACACCTCCGAACCTCATTAACCGAAGATATAATTACTCTGGATGGTATTGCCCTGGCCTCCAGCACTACTGTCAGAAATCTAGGAGTTATTTTTGATCAGGATATATCCTTTAGTGCCCACTTAAAACAAACCTCTAGAACAGCCTTTTTTCACCTTCGTAACATTGCCAAAATTAAGAACATCCTGTCTCAAAACGATGCAGAAAAACTAGTCCATGCATTCGTTACTTCCAGGCTGGACTACTGTAATTCCCTACTATCAGGATGCCCAAATAAAACCCTGAAGACTCTCCAGCTGATCCAGAATGCTGCAGCGCGTGTTCTGACAAAAACTAAGAAAAGAGATCATATTTCTCCCGTATTAGCATCTCTGCATTGGCTTCCTGTAAAATCCAGGATTGAATTTAAAATCCTCCTCCTGTCCTACAAAGCTCTAAATGGTCAAGCACCATCATATCTATTAGAGCTCTTAGTACCTTATTGTCCCACTAGAGCACTACGCTCCCAGAATGCAGAGCTACTAGTGGTTCCTAGAGTCTCTAAAAGTAGAATGGGAGCCAGAGCCTTCAGCTATCAGGCTCCTCTCCTGTGGAACCAGCTCCCAGTCTGGGTTCGGGCGGCAGACACCATCACCACATTTAAGAATAAACTGAAAACCATCCTCTTTGATAAAGCTTATAGTTAGGGAGTGAGGAGTTGCAGTGAACGCCTAACCCGGCCCACCTGCTTCTCTTCATAGTCGTCAGATTAATAATATAACAAAAGTAGAGGGAGGCAGGCCAGTACAGCCAGATCCGGCAGAGGAGAGTTCCAAGCCCGAACAGGCTCCTCTCCTTAAACTGCCTGTCTCTCTTAGTTATGCTCTTAGTTATGCTGTTATAAGTTTTAGACTGCCGGGGGACTTCCTTCCTTCCTTCCTTCCTTTGACTGCTCTCTCCTCTCCTCTCTTTCCTTTGACTGCTCTCTCCTCTCACTTTCCATTTGGGTGCATCCCATCCCACGGGATGCTTGTTACTAACCTGGCTCTGAGGAGTTTATTCCCCAGAGTCCTTGTGTTTTGATTTTTTCTCACCCAGCTTATTTCCTTGGAGTATGTTGGCACCAAGATCTTGGTTGCAACTGTCGCCGTGGTTCTGCTGCACTCCCTACCCAGCTCTGCAGTGCCCTGCAATGTCACGCTGCATCCTGCTGAACCCTGCAGCTTCCTGCTACGTCCATCCATGCTCTGCTGTGCTGCGCTACATCCTGTAACGCCCTGCAGCGCCCTGATATGACATGAACTACTACGACTATCATTTGAAGTCACTATTCCATTATCTTTAAAGTGACTATTATTGCCACTGTTCATCACACCCCCAACCGGCACCGTCAGACACCGCCTACCAAGAGCCTGGGTCTGTCCGAGGTTTCTTCCTAATAGGGAGTTTTTCCTCGCCACTGTCGCTCTGCTTGCTTTTGGGGAATTATTAGAATTGTTGGGGCTTTGTAAATTATAGAGTGTGGTCTAGACCTACTCTATCTGTAAAGTGTCTCAAGATAACTCTTGTTATGATTTGATACTATAAATAAAATTGAATTGAATTGAATAGTGCTCCTTGACCTTGGAATTCTACAAGTTGCTATTTCCCCCCCCATCCTTCACCCTCATACAGCTTTGTAGAAACTTAATAAGGATGCTGCCCTCCCAAACGTCTTTGTGCATTTCTCTGTTGTGAAAGTTTTCTTTTGCAGCAGGAGTGGATTTAGAAAGTTAAAGAGTTAAACAAATAAAGACAGTTGAGAATTAAACCAAGTTTGTTTTTTGTCATTTATATTTGCAAATATAGGAGTAAACAATTTCACAAAAGGCACGATAGCTCCTGTGTGGAAAAGTCTCTACCTCGAATGAGAAAAAGCACACAGCTTATATGCTGCTTCAGTGAGATAGAAAGACATGCCCCTGTCTAAACATGACTCGGCATTCCTGACAATAAAAAAACACAGCAGACAATCTAAAACACAGAGACATCCTGGAGCTTAATCCCCTTTACGACACTTTCACCCCGAGGTTTATATCCCGTTTATCTCAACTCACCTGGGAGGACAGAAAATGTCAAAAGAGATAGTTTAGGGTGACCCTGTACCTTATCTGTTTCCCAGACTGTGTGGCTCCCACTTATTGAGAATCAGAATCAACATGTGAGAATGAGATAAACTCACTTTCAGCATTGTGAGAGAAACTAAAACAGAAATAAGACAAGAATATAAAGAATTATGCTTAAATGTAATTTTGCCATCACATCTCTTAGACCCTCCTGATGAACTGAACCTTCTTTGCGCAAAGAATAAATACTTGAAACTCTTTGTTGACTGAAGCTTTATTTCAGATTTCACCCTATGAATTAGAATTTCCACCACATGATGTAAACAGGTTTTAATACAACTTTAGAGTTCAGCATCTGACATTTGTGCCTGTGCCCTTCATGTGTTTGTACTGGCACTCCTATACAGGTACTATACAGACTTTTCTGTACCATGACATTCTACTAGAACAATAGATGTAATAGATGCCGTGTAGTATTCATATCTTCGTATAACTATCATGCCAATCACATTGTGGAAGTTTCTAAGGTGTGGTAGTTGTGGTGAATCAGGGGGCAGGGCTTCATTTCCTTCTTTCTGTTTCATTTACTTGTGATCTACAATGGTAGGTGACTACTTTTAGGTGCTTTTCTTTGCCTATGCTTGATATCATTACGATTACATTTTGACATAACATTTATTTGTGTTATCAGAGAAATGTGTAATTGTTGTAATGTGTTGTCTTTTTTTCCTGATGGCTTCAGGCTGCTGCACAGCAGAGGTACGTCTGCTGATTTACCTAACCACAACTTGTTACTGGCACTCTGCCTTTTAATTCCCTAAAAACAATCATTTATCATGAATTCATGCATGATTACATGATTACGTAATTCAGTTTCTTTGACCTGTCGCTTTAACTACAGATTTACCTATGAAGAAGATATGAACAGCATTAATAAATCAGAAATGATGATGATTGAAAAACCTTAATTACCTTATTGATGCATTAATTAATGTAATTGCATTAAGTCATGCATGAGATAGTATTAATCCTTGTACATGCTTTTCCGTACATGAAGTCATGCATTAATTCATGATAATACATGTACCATTATTATAAAGTGTTACCAAACAATTCATGTTTATTATTTTAGGGAAGAACCTCCGATAAAGGAAGACCCTTTCAGAAGCAATGCTTTCACGCTTATCGAGGAAATGTTGGACCTGAGTTACCCCCCTTCAAAATATACTGCAGGGTTAATGGATGAGGTATGTCTGATGAGAACTGTTATAAACTTTTAAAATGTTCTGTTTTGGGACACAATGCATGGCCCTGGCATAGAGTGTTTTGGTTTCTCAAAAGTTTGAATGTGTTTTGACTTTACAGTTTCTTCACAGCATCTTCTTTTTGGGAAAGATCAACAAGCCACCATTTTCCCCAGAAGATATTCTGAGTGATGACGAGATGCTTAATGCGTTGAAGGGCCGCTACCCTCAGCCTTTTGAACTCTATTCCTCTCAACTACCCAGGCGGAGTCCATTTTCATGTGTGCTAGACATGGTAAGATTATAGTTTGTCAACAGATAACACAATTCATCTTTGTAAAGTTATATTGATACTTTACCTAAACATCCTTAAATACGTTTGTGATTAATGTACATTAACAAACACAAAGCTTGACTCAGTAAATTATTTGATGCATCTGTGGGAATAACAGCAGCTTGATAATATTTGTGATTGTTTGCAGATTGTCCACCGGACAAGATCGAGAGATCAACAAGGGAAAATACAAGAAGAAGAGATTGAAACAGAAATAATAAAGAGGCTGCAAGATCTCATCTGTCCACTGAAGGAGGGTAAAAGAAAGAATAAAAAAAAGCCTCTGGTCCCATCCTCCATCTGTGTCTCTCACAGCATCAAGACCCCAAATGCAGTCAGGTACTACGGAGTCTCCATGTCCACTATTGGCCCTAATCCTGGGAAAATCCTGATTGCTGCATCCTGTTTAAGCAGCTGGGACAGTTCTGTAGCTGGTGCAGTGATGACCTATTATCCAAATAAGGTCAAGAGGGAATATTTTGATGGAACCATCATACTTCCAGAGCAGCATGTCAGGTGCCAGGCATTTAACCTCTTTGAAAAAAGAGAAAAACCCCCTTGTAGATCATGTGGGAATTTGTTTGGTTTGACAACAAAGGAAAATATTGAATGGCCCTATGGCAACTGTGCAGAAGCTGAAAGTGTGAGCAACTTGCTTAGAAATGTTGAAGAAGTTAGAAAGCAAGCAGCCCCATCATCTGAGACGTGCACAGAGGAGAAAAGGCAGAAGGCTGCAGAGTGTGTCAGGAAAGAGCTTGAAGGTTTTGTGCGCACGGAGAGATTTAAATGGAAAGGTCAATTCTACACCCCACAAGGAATTTCATCTTAAAAAGGGGAAACAATTGAATGAATTGAAGGGAACACTGGGTTAGGGTTAGGGTTAGGTTTGATTGATTAAAGTTGATCAATCAATCAATTTTGTTTGTCACATGAATCGGAGATACAATATGATGTATTGATCATGTCATTCACAATAAAATTACAGTGATGTAAAGTCATGTTCATAATTTGTTTTGATTTTTTTCTCCTGCAACCTTTGCCAGTACATAGAGAGGGAATCATTAATTTGGGGGGGACATGTTTAGATGACCTACAGGCAGTGTAACAGAGGGAGAGGAGCTGAGACTGACTGCTCTGTATTGTACGATGGTGTGAGAGAAAAGGTCATCATTACAATATTTGAACATTTTAGTTCAAAAATCCAGCCAGTTCTAGCTAAACCACCATTTTCTCATCACACTCTGAATTAAATCAGACTTTAATCAAATGAGTGTGCAGTGAGAAGTGATATATTACAAAAGAGAGAGTAACACAAAGGAAAATCACAAGAGTGGTAAACATCATATTACAGCACTAGTCTATTTATGCTAATACAGATGTGTGGGAGCTGTGAATGAATTGTGTGTATCAGAGTAGATGCAATGAATGAGACAATTATAAAAAAATGTAATGTAGCTGTGGGAGGAACCGCTGGGGTCGGGTGCGCTGCCACATGGGTGGCAGTGAAGGTCAGGGGCCTCGACGGACCAGACCCGGGCAGCAGACGCTGGCTCTGGGGACGTGGAACGCCACCTCTCTGTGGGGGAAGGAGCCGGAACTTGTGTGGGAGGTGGAGCGCTACCAGTTGGATCTGGTGGGGCTTACCTCTACGCACAGTCTCGGTTCTGGAACCATACTCCTGGATAGGGGTTGGACTCTTTTCTTCTCCGGAGTTGCCCAGGGTGTGAGGCGCCGGGCGGGTGTGGGGATACTCACAAGCCCCCGGCTGAGCGCCGCTACGTTGGAGTTTACCCCGGTGGACGAGAGGGTCGCCTCCCTACGCCTGCGGGTTGTGGGGGGGAAAACTCTGACTGTTGTTTGTGCGTATGCACCAAACAAGAGCTCGGAGTATTCAGCCTTCTTGGAGACCTTGAATGGAGTCCTGTATGGGGCTCCAGTGGGGGACTCCATAGTTCTGCTGGGGGACTTCAACGCGCACGTGGGAAATGATGGAGACACATGGAGAGGCGTGATTGGGAGGAACGGCCTCCCTGATCTAAACCAGAGTGGTTGTTTGTTGTTGTACTTCTGTGCTAGTCATGGTTTGTCTATAACGAACACCATGTTCGAACATAGCACCCTAGGCCAAAGGTCAATGATCGATTTTATAATCGTTTCATCTGATCTGAGGCCGTATGTTTTGGACACTCGGGTGAAGAGAGGGGCAGAGCTGTCAACTGATCACCATCTGGTGGTGAGTTGGGTCAGAGGGTGTGGGAAGACTCTGGACAGACCTGGTAAGCCCAAACGGGTAGTGCGGGTAAATTGGGAACGTCTGGAGGAGGCCCCTGTCCGACAGACTTTCAACTCACACCTCCGGCGTAGCTTTTCGTGCATCCCTGTGGAGGCTGGGGGCATTGAACCCGAGTGGACAATGTTCAAAGTTTCCATTGCTGAAGCTGCGGCGGGGAGCTGTGGTCTTAGGGTCTTAGGTGCCTCAAGGGGCGGTAACCCACGAACACCGTGGTGGACACCGGTGGTCAGGGAAGCCGTCCGACTGAAGAAGGAGTCTTTCCGGGATATGTTATCCCAGAGGACTCCGGAGGCAGTTGCAAGGTACCGAAGGGCCCGAAGGGCTGCAGCCTCTGCCGTGAAAGAGCAACGCAACGGGTGTGGGAGAAGTTCGGAGAAGACATGGAGGACTTTCGGTCGGCACCAAGTTGCTTCTGGAAAACCGTTCGCCACCTCAGGAGGGGGAAGCGGGGAACCATCCAAGCTGTGTACAGTAAGGATGGGACGCTGTTGACCTCAACTGAGGAGGTAATAGGGCGGTGGAAGGAGCACTTTGAGGAACTCCTAAATCCGACTAATACGCCCTCTATGGTAGAGGCAGAGCTGGAGGATGATGGGGGATTGTCGTCAATTTCCCTGGTGGAAGTTGCTGAGGTAGTTAAACAACTCCACAGTGGCAAAGCCCCAGGGATTGATGAGATCCGTCCAGAAATGCTTAAAGCTCTGGGTGTGGAGGGGTTGTCTTGGTTGACACGCCTCTTCAACATTGCGTGGAAGTCGGGGACGGTGCCTAAGGAGTGGCAGACCGGGGTGGTGGTTCCCCTTTTCAAAAAGGGGGACCAGAGGGTGTGTGCCAATTACAGGGGTATCACACTTCTCAGCCTCCCCGGTAAAGTCTACTCCAAGGTGCTGATTGCGGATTCCGTCCTGGTCGTGGAACAACGGACCAGATCTTTACTCTCGCAAGGATCCTGGAGGGAGCCTGGGAGTATGCCCAACCGGTCTACATGTGCTTTGTGGATCTGGAGAAGGCGTATGACCGGGTCCCCCGGGAGATACTGTGGGAGGTGCTGCGGGAGTATGGGGTGAGGGGGTCCCTTCTCAGGGCCATCCAATCTCTGTACGACCAAAGCGAAAGCTGTGTCCGGGTTCTCGGCAGTAAGTCGGACTCGTTTCAGGTGAGAGTTGGCCTCCGCCAGGGCTGCACTTTGTCACCAATCCTGTTTGTAGTATTTATGGACAGGATATCGAGGCGTAGTCGGGGTGGAGAGGGGTTGCAGTTTGGTGAGCTGGGGATCTCATCGCTGCTTTTTGCGGATGATGTGGTCCTGATGGCATCGTCGGCCTGTGACCTTCAGCACTCACTGGATCGGTTCGCAGCCGAGTGTGAAGCGGCTGGGATGAGGATCAGCACCTCTAAATCTGAGGCCATGGTTCTCAGCAGGAAACCGATGGAGTGCCTTCTCCAGGTAGGGAATGAGTCCTTACCCCAAGTGAAGGAGTTCAAGTACCTTGGGGTATTGTTCGCGAGTGAGGGGACAATGGAGAGGGAGATTGGTCGGAGAATCGGCGCAGCGGGTGCGGTATTACACTCAATTTATCGCACCGTTGTGACGAAAAGAGAGCTGAGCCAGAAGGCAAAGCTCTCAATCTACCGGTCAGTTTTCGTTCCTACCCTCACCTATGGTCATGAAGGCTGGGTCATGACCGAAAGAACGAGATCCAGGGTACAAGCGGCCGAAATGGGTTTCCTCAGGAGGGTGGCTGGCGTCTCCCTTAGAGATAGGGTGAGAAGCTCAGTCATCCGTGAGGAGCTCGGAGTAGAGCCGCTGCTCCTTCGCGTCGAAAGGAGCCAGTTGAGGTGGTTCGGGCATCTGGTAAGGATGCCCCCTGGGCGCCTCCCTAGGGAGGTGTTCCAGGCACGTCCAGCTGAGAGGAGGCCTCGGGGAAGACCCAGGACTAGGTGGAGGGATTATATCTCCAACCTGGCCTGGGAACGCCTCGGGATCCCCCAGTCGGAGCTGGTTAATGTGGCTCGGGAAAGGGAAGTTTGGGGTCCCCTGCTGGAGCTGCTACCCCCGCGACCCGTTACCGGATAAGCGGAAGAAGATGGATGGATGGATGTAATGTAGCAAACAGCGTGTGGCAGTTATTGTTTTCATCTTACATCATACAATATGCTTAACTGCAACTTTGGAAAGCTACGGCTTATTTAACTTAAAAAAAAAATATGCATTAAAATGTGTTTCTTAAGATTTAACACTTTTTTTTGTTTTTGTGGAGCTGTTTCATCACCACCCATAATGTATTACATTCATAAAAAAAATTCAGATGGGAGCTGTTCCTCTTTTTCCTTTGTGCATGGCATTGTGGGCGAAAAGTGTGCATCAATATTTTTGGCCAACCTGTTGCACACTCCTTTCACACAACTCACAGCAAGAGCCTGCTCAGACATGCTAACAATATCTCTTCTGACTCCTCGCATGTTTTAAACGGAGAATCCCTCCTAATTCCAACAGTCCATTTAGAATCCCTCCATTTAAAGAGAGAAATCTTTTATACATCAGTCCATCCTGTTGCTAAGCCCAAATCAGCATGCTAAGCTAACTGAACTCTGAATCCAGGGGATATAGTGTGATAATTGTCATGACTGTTTGATGTGTTTTTGTACTTCTATGGAATGGAATGTCTAAGGATTCAAAATGAATTTCATTGTAAACTTACGATAAAGTTATATCTTATCATATCGTATCAACAGCACACACAACAAGTTACCATTTTTAGTGTGCATGGTGTCTGGTCTGAGTTAGTCTTGCATAGCCAGACCTTCCTCCACAGCGCTGCGAAGGAGGGTCTGGCTTATCCACACAGCATTCTGGGATGGGAGAAAAACGTGCTCTGGTTTATTGGCATGTCTTTAAACCAATCACAGTCGTCTTGGGTGGCGCTAAGCGCCAGGCAGAGCCACGGTGCCGCTGCAAAATAGCCTCGGGAAGGAACTTGTTTTGGTGGAACGTGTACGTTCAAAAGTTGTTTTAGTCGTGCAACAGAAAACTCAGATTGGACAGATAGTCTAGCTAGCTGTCTGGATTTACCCTGCAGAGATCTGAGGAGCAGTTAAACGTTGTGGATATAGACCATAGACTAGGTTTAAGTAAACCCTATTTTGTCACTTTTCCAGTGTAAACAAACTGTATGTAAATAGTTTATTTTAATACATTATTTTCACTTTTGCTTCGAACCATGTGTTCTTCCCCCTTTGTCTGGACCTTGAACCAGCTCATCAGGGTTGAGTTTGTTGTGCCAAATACTGCATTTAGCAATGTACTTGCTGCTGTTCAGTGGCATCATTTGTGTAGCTACACACTAAATCATACAGCTACACTGTCATTTCCACAAGAGAACGATCAATCTGTAACCATACAGCTTTTATATTCAGAGAGCCACACTGGTTGACTCAGCAGTTAAGCATCTCATATTTCCTTTGTCCATTGTCTGGACTTGTTTAGCATTGGCATACCTGAAATAATTGCTTTCAAGACAAAGCTGTGCACCTCACCCTATGCCCAAGAACAAATTACAACGTTGCCTAAGAACAAAACAAGATAAAATGGTAAACACCTACAGTTAATGGGTTAACCTGTTAAGATTGATTCAAATAAAGTGCATATAGAATAGTCAAACGTCAAAAGCCCTGTAATCATAAAGTAACACTTCCAGTGTATATATACTGCATGGTGCAGCATAGAGAAACATATTGTAAGTTATCTATACTCAATTAGTAAACAAAATCACACTTAAAATAATATATGTAATAATATGTACTTTGTTGATCCTCAGTGGGCAAATCAGGTATTGCAGCAGCACAAAGAGAAATAAGTATAGATAAATAATTTTGCCATCACATCTCTTAGATCATCTCTTTAGAGTTCAGCATCTGACATTTGTGCCTGTGCCCTTCATGTGTTTGTACTGGCACTCCTATACAGGTACTATACAGACTTTTCTGTACCATGACATTCTACTAGAACAATAGATGTAATAGATGCCGTGTAGTATTCATATCTTCGTATAACTATCATGCCAATCACATTACGGAAGTTTCTAAGGTGTGGTAGTTGTGGTGAATCAGGGGGCAGGGCTTCATTTCCTTCTTTCTGTTTCATTTACTTGTGATCTACAATGGTAAGTGACTACTTTTAGGTGCTTTTCTTTGCCTATGCTTGATATCATTACGATTACATTTTGACATAACATTTATTTGTGTTATCAGAGAAATGTGTAATTGTTGTAATGTGTTGTCTTTTTTTCCTGATGGCTTCAGGCTGCTGCACAGCAGAGGTACGTCTGCTGATTTACCTAACCACAACTTGTTACTGGCACTCTGCCTTTTAATTCCCTAAAAACAATCATTTATCATGAATTCATGCATGATTACATGCATGAAAAAGCATGAACCAATCAATCAATCAATAATTGTTGACTAAACATTACTTCTTCATGACTCCATCATGTTTGTGTCCCTTCAAATAAAGTGCTGACCTGGTCCATCTTTAACCTTGATAAATAAGATATGATTAATGTACAGCCACAAACATGAAGTAATGAAGAAGTAATGTTACTTATTTAATCATGATTACAACACTATAATTCAGTTTCTTCTGAAGAAGATATGAACAGCATTAATAAATCAGAAATGATGATGATTGAAAAACCTTAATTACCTTATTGATGCATTAATTAATGTAATTGCATTAAGTCATGCATGAGATAGTATTAATCCTTGTACATGCTTTTCCGTACATGAAGTCATGCATTAATTCATGATAATACATGTACCATTATTATAAAGTGTTACCAAACAATTCATGTTTATTATTTTAGGGAAGAACCTCCGATAAAGGAAGACCCTTTCAGAAGCAATGCTTTCACGCTTATCGAGGAAATGTTGGACCTGAGTTACCCCCCTTCAAAATATACTGCAGGGTTAATGGATGAGGTATGTCTGATGAGAACTGTTATAAACTTTTAAAATGTTCTGTTTTGGGACACAATGCATGGCCCTGGCATAGAGTGTTTTGGTTTCTCAAAACAGAAAATAATACCTGTTTGAATGTGTTTTCACTTTACAGATTCTTCACAGCATCTTCTTTTTGGGAAAGATCAACAAGCCACCATTTTCCCCAGAAGATATTCTGAGTGATGACGAGATGCTTAATGCGTTGAAGGGCCGCTACCCTCAGCCTTTTGAACTCTATTCCTCTCAACTACCCAGGCGGAGTCCATTTTCATGTGTGCTAGACATGGTAAGATTATAGTTTGTCAAACGATAACACAATTCTTCTTTTTCAGTTGTATAGTATTGATACTTCACCTAAACGTCCTCAAATACTACAGCTTGTGATAAACGTACATTCACAAACACAAAGCTTGACTCAGTAATTGATTGGATGCGTCTGTGGAAATAACAGCAGCTTGATAATATTTTTGGTTGCTTGCAGATTGTCCACCTGACTAGAGAAACTCGTCAAGGGGAAAGACAAGAAGAAGAGATTGAAAGAGAAATAATAAAGTGGCTGCAAGATCTCATCCGTCCACTGAAGGAGAGTAAAAAAAGAAATAAAAAAAAGCCTCTGGTCTCCTCCACTATCTGTGTCTCTCACAGCACCGAGACCCAAAATGCAGTCAGGTACTACGGAGTCTCCATGTCCACTATTGGCCCTAATCCTGGGAAAATCCTGATTGCTGCATCCTGTTTTAGCAGCTGGGACAGTTCTGTAGCTGGTGCAGTGATGACCTATTATCCAAATAAGGTCAAGAGGGAATATTTTGATGGAACCATCATACTTCCAGAGCATGTCAGGTGCCAGGCATTTAACCTCTTTGAAAATAGAGTAATGCCCCCTTGTAGATCATGCAGGAATTTGTTTGGTTTGACAACAAATGAAAATAATGAATGGCCCTATGGCAACTGTGCAGAAGCTGAAAGTGTGAGCAACTTGCTTAGACATGTTGAAGAAGTTAGAGAGCAAGCAGCCCCATCATCTGAGACGTGCACAGAGGAGAACAGACAGAAGGCTGCTGAGTGTGTCAGGAAAGAGCTTGAAGGTTTTGTGCGCACGGAGAGATTTAAATGGAAAGGTCAATTCTACACCCCAAGGAATTTGATCTTAAAAAGGGGAAACAATTGAATGAATTGAAGCGATTGCTGGTTTAGGGTTAGGTTTGATCAATTAAGGTTTGATTGATTAAAGTTGATCAATCAATCAATTTTGTTTGTCACATGAATAGGAGATACAATATGATGTATTGATCATGTCATTCACAATAAAATTACAGTGATGTAAAGTCATGTTCATAATCATGTTTTGAATTTTTTTCTCCTGCAACCTTTGCCAGTACATAGAGAGGGGATAATTCAAATCAACATGATTGGGTGAAACATGTTTAGATGACCTACAGGCAGTGTAACAGAGGGAGAGGAGCTGAGACTGACTGCTCTGTATTGTACGATGGGGTGAGAGAAAAAGTCATCATTACAATATTTGAACACTTTAGTTCAAAAATCCAGCCAGTTCTAGCTAAACCACCATTTTCTCATCACACTCTGAATGAAATCAGACTTTAATCAAATGAGTGTGCAGTGAGAAGTGATATATTACAAAAGAGAGAGTAACACAAAGGAAAATCACATGAGTGGTAAATATATTACAGCACTAGTCTATTTATGCTAATACAGATGTGTGGGAGCTGTGAAGGAATTGTGTGTATCAAAGTAGATGCAATGAATGAGACAATTATAAAAAAATGTAACGTAGCATCTTGTGTGTGTGTGTGTGTGTGTGTGTGTGTGTGTGTGTGTGTGTGTGTGTGTGTCAAAATGAAGGTGGCCGTGGAACGACCTGCCCGAGGGGATAAGGCTCGAAATAACTCGCTTTAAATCGCTTCTTAAAACCCATTTTATAGTAATAAAATAACTATATGCTTATTTTGTCTTCTTGTTTTTATGAACCCAATTTTGTCTTGCTATTGTTTGGCCCCACTGTTTAGCTCTCTGTTGTTTTACTGACCTCTGGATATCCTGCTTTCGCCTTGCTTTGTCTTTCAAAGCACTTTGTAAACTCTGATTTTAAAGGTGCTATAAATAAAGTTATTATGTTACTATTAGTATCATCATAAATACTGTACTTAATGTTAACAGGAAATCTTACAATATGTACAGTATAACTGTAGCTTTGGAAAGCTACTGCTTATTTAACTTCACAAAATACGCATCAAAATGTGTTTCTTTTTTTAACACTTTTTTTGTTTTTGTGGAGCTGTTTCATCACCACCCATAATGTATTATGTTTATAAAAAAATTCAGCTGGGAGCTGTTCCTCATTTTCCTTTGTGCATTGCACTGTGGGAGAATAGTGTGCATCAATATTTTTGGCCAACCTGTTGCACACTACTTTCATGCAACTCACAGCAAGAGCCTGCTCAGACATGCTAACAATATCTCTTCTGACTCCTCGCATGTTTTAAACGGAGAATCCCTCCTAATTCCAACAGCCGATTTAGAATCCCTCCATTTAAAGAGAGAAATCTTTTATACATCAGTCCATCCTGTTGCTAAGCCCAAATCAGCATGCTAAGCTAACTGAACTCTGAATCCAGGGGATATAGTGTGATAATTGTCATGACTGTTTGATGTGTTTTTGTACTTCTATGGAATGGAATGTCTAAGGATTCAAAATGAATTTCATTGTAAACTTACGATAAAGTTATATCTTATCATATCGTATCAACAGCACACACAACAAGTTACCATTTTTAGTGTGCATGGTGTCTGGTCTGAGTTAGTCTTGCATAGCCAGACCTTCCTCCACAGCGCTGCGAAGGAGGGTCTGGCTTATCCACACAGCATTCTGGGATGGGAGAAAAACGTGCTCTGGTTTATTGGCATGTCTTCAAACCAATCACAATCATCTTGGGTGGCGCTAAGCGCCAGGCAGAGCCACGGTGCCGCTGCAAAATAGCCTCGGGAAGGAACTTGTTTTGGTGGAACGTGTACGTTCAAAAGTTGTTTTAGTCGTGCAACAGAAAACTCAGATTGGACAGATAGTCTAGCTAGCTGTCTGGATTTACCCTGCAGAGATCTGAGGAGCAGTTAAACGTCATGGATATAGACCATAGACTAGGTTTAAGTAAACCCTATTTTGTCACTTTTCCAGTGTAAACAAACTGTATGTAAATAGTTTATTTTAATACATTATTTTCACTTTTGCTTCGAACCATGTGTTCTTCCCCCTTTGTCTGGACCTTGAACCAGCTCATCAGGGTTGAGTTTGTTGTGCCAAATACTGCATTTAGCAACGTACTTGCTGCTGTTCAGTGGCATCATTTGTGTAGCTACACACTAAATCATACAGCTACACTGTCATTTCCACAAGAGAACGATCAATCTGTAACCATACAGCTTTTATATTCAGAGAGCCACACCGGTTGACTCAGCAGTTAAGCATCTCACATTTCCTTTGTCCATTGTCTGGACTTATTTAGCATTGGCACACCTGAAATAATTGCTTTCAAGACAAAGCTGTGCACCTCACCCTATGCCCAAGAACAAATTACAACGTTGCCTAAGAACAAAACAAGATAAAATGGTAAACACCTACAGTTAATGGGTTAACCTGAGAGCAACAGATCTAAGTTTGATTCAAATAAAGTGCATATAGCATAGTCAAACGTCAAAAGCCCTGTAATCATAAAGTAACACTTCCAGTGTATATATACTGCATGGTGCAGCATAGAGAAACATATTGTAAGTTATCTATACTCAATTAGTAAACAAAATCACACTTAAAATAATATATGTAATAATATGTACTTTGTTGATCTTCAGTGGGCAAATCAGGTATTGTGGCAGCACAAAGAGAAATAAGTACAGATAAATAGAGAAGTACAAATAAAAATGGAAATAAGATGTATATTCAGCTAGTATAGTTGCCAAAGTAATAAGAAAGAAATGAACTATAAAAGAGCAACTTAAGACAAAGTTAAAGTGACACAGTATGATAGATCGATAAATAAATAAATAGTATAACAGCGTACACCAGAGTAGTATATAAGTATAAGGTATAAGATATAGTATAAGGTGCAATGTACTAGTAGTAGTAGTAGTAGTAATAGCAATAGTAATAGTATTAATATAATACTATAATAATACAATATATAATATAGTATCCAGTGAGTATGAAGAAAAAATCCAAGGCACTTATTTTCAGAAAAAGGGGAAATGCTTTTAATACTTTGTACATCTGGCACATTCTAACTAGAATAAGGTTTAAAAACACCACTTAGGGTGCCTGGGTAGATCACCTGGTAGTGAGTGCGCCCATATACACAGACTCAATCCTTGCCGCAGCGGCCGTGTGTTCAGTTCCAACCTGTGGCCCTTTTCTGTATGTCATTCCCCCTCTCTCTCCTCTTTTGTGTCTAAGCTGTCCTATCGAATAAAGGCCTATAAATGCCAAAAAATAATCTTAAAAATAAATAAAAGTAAATAAACTTCAACACGTTTCAGTGTTCAGCATTTATATTGTATACTGTACATATATATATATATATATATATATATATATATATATATATATATATATATATATATATATATATATATATATATATATATATATTGTATATAGATAATATAGTACAGTACAGCAGTATAAAATAGAATTTTAAATGCAATATGGTATACTGTATATCATGTACTGGTATATAATATAATACAATGTAGCATATAGTATTAATATTGATATTAATAATAATAAAGTATAGTATAGTATGAAATAAATAGTATATACAGTCCAACAGAGAGTTAGTGGGAGATGGAGAGTGATGAGAGTCCTGACTGTAGCAGATATAAGAATTCAAAAAACATGGTGTTGAATGTGAGGTGTGAGCTGGAGCAAAGTATCTTCATTAGCACAATGTGACCAAATATGTCCAGAGACAGCAAAATGACTTCAAGCTTTTCATGCACATGAAATATAGTCATAATAAACTTCACACTTCTCCTTTATAACATAACCTTAACATTAAACATGACCCGAAGATTAACACTGAAACTCAGTGTGTCAGGTGATTTCATATTGTCTTTTTCCTCCTGACGGGCTGTCTCAATGGCAGAGAAGCACCGCTAGATGGCAGCACAACCATGTTCTTTTAAAATCTGCTTTGCGCTCATAATAAAATCATCATTTCACTATATCTTATAGATTAGATTTTATTTTAAATGTTTAATATAACAGTAGAATACAGAGACTTGAAGCCAGTAGCAGAATAATCACATTTTCTCTGGTACAGACTTTACTGTAATTTGTAAATGGAGTAAGCTATGACTACACTGTCCTGGCTGTTTTGTTTTGATCCTCCGTCTTCTTCTATCACCTTCACCTCTAACATGCCAGACTGCTGCTTTCAAACCAAACAATGACAGGAAGCATGCTATGGTCCGCATAGTCATTTCCCATCTTTTAAAGGAAAGACAGGGATCAAAGTGCAACGGGAAGAACAAATAATTCACATTCACCTGTCATCAGGTATTACCTTAGGCCTATTCAGTACAAGGATAATTACACTTCAAATTAATTCATTCACCCAAAGCACTGCTGCAGTGCAAACAAAATAAAATACTGTTGCAGATGTATACAGATTGTTTTGATTGTAATCAGGGAAATCCAACTCTGGACACATTCGTATTTTATTGACTTGCCTTATTTATGCCAAATATCGTCAAACTAATTTGATATTACTTGTTATTACTTGTGTGTTCATTTTTGCCATTTCTGAATCAGAAGTCTTGAGAACCAAACAAAATGTCATTCTTCAGGAAATGTTTGATGAGTGATGGGGAATTTGGGTTTTATTTCCAACTGCTACGTCACAGATGCTTTGTCTGGCTTTTCCTGTGGCCCTCTCTCCAATAACATGTTTGTTTTCAGATCTATATTTGTGTTGCCAACTGCTACCGGTGAGGGAAATCCTGTATGACCTCTCAGACGGTTCTGATGAAAACACTGGCACTTGGTGACGTCCAAGAGACGGAATGTTAATTTTTCTTTAAACCTTACATAATTCACTGCTCTAATCTTTGTTTGAACAGGCAATCCTCTGAGCTAACCTGGAACCGAATGCCTTGGTAGGACTCTCAAATGTTCTTCACTATGAGAGCGCCCACATTGAGCATGCACACAGACGATGAATGCTGCATCACACTTGCGTGCACACACACATAAACACACACAGATGGCTGCAGTTAGACTGTAATATTTTCACTGAAGTTGCCCTTGGTGTTTCATGTCAGGAAAATCTGAGTCATGTTTGTTTGACAGATCATCTCTGATGATCTACGTTTTGTTGAACCACCCTACAATGCATTAAAGCATGTTTTTAAGTAAAACAGATGCTCAGATAGTTAACACACATCGTCATCACTCCACTATAAGAGGTTGCACTTGCAGTATGATTAACTGTCCAGTACCCACTCATTCTCAAACAAACAAACAAACAAACAAACGATTTTCTCTTGAGTTCGGTTATTTATTTACCCAGCACAACATCTGTGGTTGCTATTTTAGCATGCCTACACGTGCACACCCTTTAAATGTACCATCACAACACACAGTAGCCTAACTGATCCATGGAAGTTTTGGTGTTTGGCTGGAAAGGCTCACTTGAAGATATACACATGCTAACAAGATAAGCAGCGACAAAGTACCTTTATTAGCGGCCATATTTGCAACTTTTACTGTAGCACAAAGAATGACAGGTCTTTATTATATCGGGACCACAAGCGTAAGGAAACAGGAACATTTACCCAGTAGCCAGCTGCTCTTTTTTCTATTAGCTAGTTGGTTTTCTCTGGTTTATCTGTGAGCGAGCAGCGCTGCTAGCATTAGACATAGCACCAGAAGAACAGTCAGAGATCACATTGAATGCAGTCTGTATCCACCACGGGTAGATGCTAGATCGGATCGGCTAGACGTGTCAACGTCAAAGGATGTGCCTTGTGGCTGCCTCTGATTGGCTTACCTAACCCTAACCAATCCGCACTCCTCAAGCCTAAACCTAACTACGTCGATCATTCTAGCAGATCCGAATTAGGATTTACCATATCCACGACCTTCCACTTCCGGAATTGCTCCATTGCCGCCGGAAATTCCACTGTATGTCCTTTCTAGCCGGATGTCCGTCACTTTCTGCTTTCTTTGTGTTGGAATTTTAATTTCCGGTGGATTTATGAGGACTATGGTTAACTGCTCCTCAGATCTCTGCAGGGTAAATCCAGACAGCTAGCTAGACTATCTGTCCGATCTGAGTTTTCTGTTGCACGACTAAAACAACTTTTGAACGTACACGTTCCACCAAATCAAGTTCCTTTCCGAGGCTGCAGCAGAACCGGGGCTCCGTGCGACGCTTGACACCGCCCAAGATGATTTTGATTGTTTTAAAGACATGCTAATAAACCAGAGCACGTTTCTCTCCCATCACGGAATGCTTTGTGGACTAGCCAGACCCTCTTCCGCTGCCGTGGAAGGCCTGGTAATGTAAGACTACATTGAATGTCATAGGTAAAGAAAACACATAACTGAGCTTTTGTTAGGCAATTCTGTAATGTTATACTGGGAATGTACATAGGCATGGCCAATAAAGAAGATCCAGATCATGTTAAAAAATGTTGCAAACAGTAGCTACAGCTAGCAAAGCCAATATTGTTTTGCTGCACGCTTCCCAACCACACAAAGAATAACACTTTAGATATTGAGGAGAGGGGTATCGATCTTCTCATCTAACTCTTGGCATGAAAGCATATAAGTGCATTTCCCAAAATTAATATATTTTGTTGTTTATTCATCTTATAAGAGTTATGCATATATTACAAACCGTAAGCACTGTGGGCTTGTTTCTGAGATGTTTTTAAAATCAAATAAAGCCTAACTTTAAAAGGATTTGTGTAGACCTGCTGAAAAAGGAAGCCATTGCATCAGATCCTGTCCACTCAGAAATGTACTGTATGTGGGTGGGTGCAGACTCAATAGTCTGCTACTTTTTACTTTTACTTTTGTAGCTCTAATGCTAAGCTCTTCCTGGTATGTACCAATCCCTCTGATCAGTCTGACCCAATCACCAGTATGTTTGTTTGAGTGTTAACAGTGTAGAGGACAACCTGAGGACTGTGTTTTGTGTGTGTGACAAAAATAGCAGCAAAGTAAGTTATTTTGTTGTTGGGACACGCTGAAACAGGCCAGTGCTCAGTACACATATCCAGCGTGGTTAACAATAGCTTTTGTGAATGAATAGTTGTGTATGTGTTGTTGCGTCTGTCTGCAACCACTGATCCAGACTGCCAGGCAGTCCAAGGCTAGGCAGCAGCACAGCAGGGGGTTTGAGGGATTTGGATGAGGCCGCTGCCTTTCTACCATCACTTCCCATCATGCCGTTAAGTATGGCCACTTTTGAATGTGTGACTCAGCAATCCCTTGGTGGACGTTTTCATGTCGCTGCTCTGTAACAAAGAAGAAAGTAACACAATGTTCCCATGGTGTGTGTGTGTGTGTGTGTGTGTGTGTGTGTGTGTGTGTGTGTGTGTGTGTGTGTGTGTGTGTGTGAGAGAGAGAAAGAGAGAGGGAGAGGGAGAGAGAGAAAGAGAAGACGCCAGGCTTTCCCCACCAATCAGAGTCCAGCTGTTGCTTTTACAGTCTAATGAAGACTGAGTTTGTCTTTGGTATTTAACTGTGATCTTTTTTTTCTGCACTCATGCATTTTTATTTATACAACCACATGCATGCCATTCTCACGCTCATTCACTTTGACATCACAGAGACGCTGATGGAGTACTGTTTTTTTTCAGCCTTCCCTTTTAGGGCTAACTCCATTCTTGATAAACACAAATAAAAAGAACAATGTGAGACCAGAGTGTGTTGTAACACAAAGTGGGAGGATGTATTCTTCGTTGGCCCATAAAACCTGACATGAAATCATTTATAAAGTGTTGCTGCTGGAAAATACAGTGAACTAACCAGCTTCAGTGCATGTCTTATATAACAGGCCATATACAGAGCAAGTGGGCCCCAGCCCTTGTGAAGCTGTCATCTGCTGGAGTAGTAAAACAATGGGAGTGAAGGGTGAGAGATAACAGTGCACTACCCCTGCTGTGATAATAACACTGTGCGATGGCTATATTTAGGGGCTCACTTTGACAAAATTGCTTCGTGTGTATATGTGTGTGTGTGTACGTGGCAGTGTACACTGGGCTGCCCAGAGCTATGTAGCGCCACAAAAGCTCATAATTTAACTTTGCCAGTAAATCACTTTCAAATGCACTAATGTAATGTGGGTCATTTTATTTCACAGCAAGGAATTAATTTGTGTGTTTGCCCCTTTTAAAACCATCCTCATTTACTATATAATATGATGTTTACTAGGAGTTCTCCTCGTAACAATTCATGTCAAATAAAGGGTGGGTACTCTGATTCGAGGTTTGGTTGTGTTCACTTTCAGGCACACATACATACACTCACAGTTATAAATTTGACCTTTTCCTGAAGGGACATTGTGGCCTTTCCCCTGCATTCTCAGGCCAAAACACACCACTCATTAAACCAGCACCAGAGCTTGCACCATGACCTTACCTCCAATAAAAACAGCTCAGGCCTGGACAGCAGAATAATGACTTTTCACAATATATTTTTACTCAAGTTTGAGGCCAGCTGATGCATTTACAGGATGTGCAATAAGGCTCCCCTGCTGCCCTCTCGCCTCCTGTGCTCTCAAGTAACCCACACTACTGTTGGCTATGTTTACACACAGACCTATCTCCACAGTGCTGTCTCAGACTAACCTGAGAATTAGATTTTTCTTTTATTTCATTAGATCTATGATGGGTACATAGCTACGTAGAGCAAGGACAGTTTATACCATGATGGAGATTTTAAGCCCACAATAACAGATTTTTTTATTTGGCCATTTGAGGCAGCAGAATTGGCAACATTATTTGCTTGATTGACATCTCCGTCAATCTCCTGGAAGCTTTGTTCCACCTAATAAGGTGGGACAACTTACACCTTTATTAGTGGCTGTGCCTAATATCACCACACATTGTGGCAATTTTTGATGGCAGTAATTCACACGTAATTCTGCGCGGTTTTCTTTACCCTTGCGGTATTTGTTTCTTTTCTGTAGCATATTTTTATTTTCCAATATTATTACCTCACCAGGTAAGTGGTGTGCATTCTTGTTGAGGTTAAGTTAAGTCACACTCACTCATTTTTAATATAAGACACCAGACTACCTAAAGGATTACTGACTTGCTGGTTAACTATTTCAAACCATTTCTGATGATTTTTATCCCAACATTTGAGTATCACAGCTAAAATAGGAAAACTACGAGGTCTAGCAAGTACTGACTTGTTTCCTTGCCATTGATTGGGACAGTGTGTTCCCTACTCTGTTTCTGTTGGCTGGCAGCCAGGGTTTTTTGAAGCCATCATGAAGAGATAAGCCAATCCCAATGGCCAGGTTAACCTCAGGGTTATCAACGCTACTGTTTACCTAACCTGTTCACCACAGATACTCAACACTTGTGGATGTGAGTGCACGTTAGCAGCCCCAGCTTGCATTGTAAGCTGTGGATAGTACCATGTTTTATTGTTATTATATGAAACAAACCATCACAGGAGCAGAGGTATATTGTCCTAAGCTATTAGAAACTTATTTATCTAGACCTACACACACACAGACACACACAGTCTTTTTTTGCACACTCTTTCCCCTCCTCCCTCTCTTTTTGTCTTCCGATTCTGGACAGATGTGTCAGGGTTTGGGCGAATGCCAGTTCCAGAGATACTAGAAGTTCAGACACGGCCCTGCAGAACAGACACTCTCACACAACACACACACACACACACACACACACACACACACACACACACACACACACACACACACGCGCACACACACTCACATACACACACACACACACACACACACACACACACACACACACACACACACACACACACACACACACACACACACACCTCTTCCTGTTGGATTTTGTTCCCAGTGTTATGAGAAAAATGAGGCTTGACTTTTAAAAGGGAATGTTCTGTTCAGGGTTTGGTATTGGTCATCCAGTCACAGTCGACCGGTCCAAACTCACAGTCTTACATGTTACATCATGCGCTCCATGTTTCACCTTTTCCTGCCACCTAAGACGGAAAGTCCCGCTGGGCACGGACAAAGTAATAATCTGGACCTCTCTGAAATTACTCTGTTGCAATCAAACTGTTCGGCTGCATTGCGAAGGTTGCAACTGGAGTTGTATTACTTCTATGTGCAGTATGAGATGATGGATGCAGCAAAAATAATTAAATATGAAAAGAATTGTTTATTTGTCATGTCTGCTGAGTCCTGTGCACTAGATGTCACTGTTTTACATAGAGACACCCTTGCTGTGCATTACCCATAGGCATTATCCCACTAACTGTGTTTGTTTTATAGTCCTGAAGCTCACAGCAACACCACAGCTCTTTCAGCATAAACACAGTTGGCTCACGCAATACATGAAGAGTAACATGTACACTTACTTTTGGCAACATGTTGCATATAGATTGCTAACTGACATAAAAAGCTGTAACATCTAATCTAGTACAAAATGATAAGTTGTCTCTGATTTAAAGTGGTCGTCGAGAGTTAAATGGCATCTTGGTTTTACAGTTGATCTTCGAGCTGCAACCCTCACTCCTGCTTGGCTGGCGTTCAGCTGCGAGGTTCCAAGTTGCTGGCTGACGCATGTGCAGCGCACTCACCGTCACCCGAGTTTAAATGATTAACCTTTCCAATCGACTTTTCCATCTGAAGCAGTTAGAACATCAGATATGTGTTTAGTTTATCTCTCATTCCTCTTCTTTACGCTGCCAGAGTTGCTTGAGTTTCTCTGTATTGTTTAATGGAGGCTGAGCTCAGCCTTGACCTAAACAAATGTGGTTTAGAATCTGGGAGTGTTGCTATTAATATCCAGTCAGTCTTTTGGCAGCAGATAGCTGATACTTAAAGAGGGAGACAGGACATGATGGGAGGGAACTGCCGGCCTGCCTGGTGCACAGGGGAAAATCTGTTAATCTACAGAATGTTTCACAGCCAACATCTTAATATACCACAAATCTGCAATTACGCAGCAGCATTTCCAGTAGTATTATGTGTTTTTTTTAGCCACAGTTGGAGTTGATAAGCCTTGACTAGAGTGCAGTGTCTTCTTGGTGCTCTAGGTCGGCAGTTTAAAGTGATAAATGATTATGCAGTCTTATGTAACCTCTGAAAAATTGTTGAATTTGATCCATTGTCAGTGCTTATTTAGCAGCATTTATGTAATCCAGACTATTGAGATATGATTGTTGTCTAGGTTGTAATCCAGATAGATGTCCATTGTCTAAGAATGTGCGCCCTTAATGACAAGATAAAAGATTAATATAGAAAAAAGTTTTTTTTAATCACACCTAAAATCTCATCTACATTCCTCACAAAGTGTTGGTTTGTTGTATTTTACTCAACAAGACAGATTTTTCACTCAGCTTCACTCTCCCTGTTCATTGGCCCTGCTCATAATGAAAATCCCTGGTGGCAGGACTGACTCCGTTTCTGAGGCGCAGTGCTAACATTCCAAGTGATTTAGCCAAGGCAAAATTAAATTCCTCAAATGATTATTGCTCCAAGTCTTTTTTTTGCTCTGGTGCTCTCATAAAAGAAAAGACTTGCAGGTGCAGGAAGAACATTTCTCTATCATGCTATTGAAAGGGGAGTTGTGTTCCCTGCTTTCTCAGTACTTTCTACAGTATTCCTGTAGCCTACAGAGCCTGAGCCAAATGGAAGGGTGGCGTTCCACCGCACATCGTTCCAACCCAAACATCTGCCTGGCAACGGCTGAGGCCTTCTCTCTGAGACAAAACACAGGCCTGCTCTGTGCGTTACCATTAAAAATGATTTCTCTGTTTGATCGGGAATAGCTGCTGCACACTGCTTCCGGCAGGGAGATATTAGGCTGAAAATACGTGGGTTTCAAAGTGGTTAAAGTAGGAGCTTCTGTGTCCTCAACCACAGGTTTCTCAACATTTTGAAGACTCAAGTAATGATTCTGTTTACTTTGGACTTGACAGAATTAATAAAGACTTGAAACTTGGCTTCGACCTTTGATACCAGTGGCTTGTGATTTCACTTGGACTTTGGGCTTATTAATAATGACTTGATAGATACCCTCCAATATTTTATATTAACAATGGATCAGATGACTATGTGTAATGTTAAAGTCTTGGTTAAGCAAAATCAATGATTTCTTTCTAAACACATTATACATGTTAGAAAATACTTTTTGAAAACATGTGAAAAGACTGAAAACTGTGTAGTACTGAATTGTGTAGTTAGACCGTTTGAAACTGCTTTTCACCATTGCTGTGTCCAGGTTTTTTGGGCACACTGAAATCATAGCTTGATGACAACGCACAGGAGTCCTCTTTAACATAACCCCTCCCCTACTATTACATTACATTACATGTCATTTAGCTGATGCTTTTATCCAAAGCGACTTCCAATTAAGTGCTTTCAACCCTGAAGTTGCAAACTCCAGATAACAAGTAGTAAGTGCAAGTACATTAGCTTTATATAAGCAAAACTACAAAGAGCCATATGAAAGTACAGCTTCAAGAAATATATATATATATATATATGTTGTTTTTTGTTTTCTTTTGTTTATCTGAGGTGTAGTCGGAGTGTTTTTAGCCTTCGGCAGAAGATGCGTAGGCTTTCTGCCATCCTGATGTCAATAGGGAGCTCATTCCACCATTTAGGTGCCAGGACAGCAAACAGTCGGGATTTCGTTGAATGATTAGTTGTCCCTCGCTGTGAGGGGGCAGCAAGCAGGTTGGCTGATGCAGAGCGGAGTGGGGGTATAGGGTTTGACCATGTCCTGGATGTATGCTGGGGCTGATCCGTTCGTGGCCCTGTATGCAAGTACTAGTGTCTTGAAGCGGATGCGGGCAGCAATTGGTAACCAGTGAAGAGAATGGAGGAGCGGTGTAGTGTGAGAGAACTTGGGGAGGTTGAAGACAAGTCAAGCTGCTGCGTTCTGAATGAGCTGCAGGGGCCGGATGGCACATGCAGGCAGGCCAATCAGGAGAGAGTTGCAGTAGTCTAGACATGAGATGACTAGAGCCTGAACCAGAACCTGAGCCGCCTTCTACGTTAGAAGGGGACGTATCCTTCTGATGTTATGCAGCATGTATCTACAGGATTGGGCGGTTGCAGCAATGTTGGCAGTGAAGGAGAGTTGGTCGTTAAGTGTCACACCCAGGTTTCTAGCAGTCTGGGTGGGGACTACCACAGAGTTGTCAATTGTTATAGTCAAGTCTTGGGTAGGAGAGCCCTTCCCTGTAAGGAAAAGGAGCTCAGTCTTGTCAAGGTTGAGTTTCAGATAGTGTGTGGACATCCAAGAAGAAATGTCAGTCAGACAGGCTGAGATACGTGCTGCTACTTGTGTTTCAGACTAGAGCCCTGCGCGGGACTGTTTTCTTCATCCCACTCCCGCCCGCTCCCGGCAAATTTCTGACCATTACCGCCCGCACCCACAACGTGTGTGTTACACTCCCGCCCGCTCCCGCAATGTGTACGTCCACTCCCGCCCGCACCCGCAAAACTCTGAGAATTTATACCTGCACAATAATAGAGATGCATTGATGTTATGTCTTCTCCCGTCCCGCATGAGAAAACACGTCATTTTATAGGTTAATAGGGAGAAGATGAAGGCAAAGAAGGCAGGTGCTTGCTGCTGTTAGACGGGGAGGAAGGAGCAGAAGGAGAGGGAGAGAGGGGGAGGAAGGAGCCGAGGATGAGGGTGGACGGAGCCTTGGCTCAGAGCTCCCCCGTCCTGGGAGGCTCAGACACGCTGGTGTCTACTCATAGATGGCCTATACAGTATATACTTAGTCAGTATATATGTATATCTATGGTTTCTGCTGGCGTGGGGGGGGTTCCAGGCTACATCCCGATCCCGCAGTGTTTTTTTTAGCCGCCTGCTCCCACCTGCAGCAAAGTTAAAACCGCCCGCTCCCGCGAGATTTGCGTTGGGTCCTGCGGGACCTGGCAGGACCCAATCCCAATGCAGCCCTCTATTTCAGACTCCGGAAAGGAGAGAATTAGTTGGGTGTCATCTGCGTAGCTGTGATAAGAAAAGCCGTGCGAGTGAATGAGTTGGTGTACAGAGAGAAGAGGAGGGGACCCAGGACTGATCCCTGAGGAACCCCAGTTTTGAGTGGACAAGGTTCTGAGGTAGATCCTCTCCAAGTTACCCGGTAGGTTCGGTCTGTCAGGTAAGATGTGAGCAAAGAGAGCGCAGAGCCTGAGACACCCAGATCCTGGAGTGTCGAAATGAGGATCTGGTGGTTCACTGTGTCAAAGGCAGCAGAAAGGTCCAGAAGCATGACGACGGAAGAGAGAGAGGTTGCTCTAGTGATGTGAAGCTGCTCATTGACAGCAAGGAGGGCAGTTTCTGTTGAGTAGCCAGCCTTCAAGCCAGACTGGTGGGGATAAAGAAGGTTGTTCTGGTGGGGATAGGTAGAGAGTTGATTATAAATGGCATGCTCAAGAAAGTTTTGGATAGAAATGGAAGAAGGGAGACGGGTCTGTAGTTATTTACCTCAGACGAGTCGAGTGTTGGTTTTTTGAGTAGTGGGGTCACTTTTGCCTCTTTGAGGGTGTCGGGGAAACAGCCAGTTGACAAGGAGATGTTGATGAGAAGGGTGAGAAAAGGAAGGTCAGGAGCAATAGACTGGAGAAGGTGAGAAGGGATAGGATCAAAGGGGCAGGTGGTTGGGCAGGCGGAGGTAATCAAAGTAAGAATTTGATTTGGAGATAGAGGCGTGAAAGAGGAAAGAGTACTGGATTTCAGGAAGTGTGGTGGAGAATGAAGAGCGTATGTCATCTATCTTTTTTACAAAGAAGTTGACAAAGTGGGTTGGTAGGAGGGAGGAGGTGGACTAAGGGAATCTAGGAGGTTAGAGAAGATGGAGAAGAGTTTTTTGGGGTTGAAGAAAGAGGATTCAATTTTGGTTTGATAAAAAGAGCTTTTTGTTGCAGAAATAGAGGCAGCGAAGGAGGAAAGAAGAGACTGATAGGTAAGCAGATCATCTGGGTGTTTAGATTTCCGCCATTTCCTTTCCGCTGCCCGTATAGTTGATCTTTCAGCACGGACTGTGTCAGATAACCACGGAGCTGGGGAGGACTTGCGAGCCTGCCGTGAAGTAAGAGGGCAGAGAGAGTCAAGAGAGGATAGAGTAGAGAGGAGAGTGTCTGTGGCAGCATTGGGAGGCATGAGTAAGAAAGAGTCAGATGGAGGGAGGGTTGATAAAGTACATAACGCCAGAGAAGAAGGAGAGAGTGAACGAATGTTACGGCGGACAGGTATAGTGTCTCTTGAGATGGGGTTGTGAGCTTGGGAGAGTGGGAGAGAGTAAGAGATGAAGAAATGGTCTGAGGTATGGAGTGGAGTAACAGTGAGGTTGGATATAGAGCAGTTTCTGGTGAATATGAGCTCTAAGTACCCAGAAGTACCAGCGGAGGGCCAGTTTCAGGGATGTTTGAAAGAAGGACATCCAGCTCCTCCAAAAACTCTCCCAGAGGGTGGGCGGTAGATAACAACAACGAGGAGACTTGGCATTGTCAATCTGTGTGGTAGTTCCCTTAGCCGCGCTAGCAGGCCCGACCGGGATCCTTGCTTCTGCTTTCTCTCCGCCTTCGTTGCCTCCCGCTCCCGAAAACAATCTAGTGAACGCCCGGTGGTCTGGCTATGTCCTCCAGAGGACAGGTCATGCCTTCGTGACAAAAACTTGAAGTTTATTCCCCCTCAAAAATAGGTAATTCAATTCAATTCAATTCAATTCAATTCAATTCAATTCAATTCAATTTTATTTATAGTATCAAATCATAACAAGAGTTATCTCGAGACACTTTACAGATAGAGTAGGTCTAGACCACACTCTATAAAGCCCCAACAATTCCAATAGTTCCCCCAAGAGCAAGCATTAGCAGTGGCTATTGCGACAGTGGCGAGGAAAAACTCCCTTTTAGGAAGAAACCTCGGCAGACCCAGACTCTTGGTGGGCGGTGTCTGACGGTTGGGGTTTATGACGGTACAGGATGTAGCGTGGCACAGCAGAGCATGGGTGGACGCGGTGGACGCAGCAGGACGTAGTCGGGCATTGCAGGGAATCGCAGAGCGTAGCAGGGTGTAGCAGGTCCATAGCCACAGCTGCACCCAAGACCCAGGTCTTGGTGTCGCCCTAATCCGAGGCGATGTTCTGGGTGAAGAAGAAACATAAGGACTCCGGGGAGTAAACTCCCCAGAGCTAGGTGAGTAACAAGCACTTCTGAGACATGATGTGCATAAAAGGAAACAAAAGAAAAGAGCGTGTCATAAGAAGGAACTTCCTCGGCAGTCTAGAATTATAACAGCATAACTAGGAGAGGCACTATATTATTGATTATACGATAGGTAAATCTGATGACTGTAAAGAGAAGCAGAGAAAAGCAGGGGTGCTGTGTCTGCAGCTATACACCCTGCCCCGCCGGTCTAGGCGTTCACTGCAACTCCTCACTCCCTAACTATAAGCTTTATCAAAGAGGAGAGTTTTCAGTTTAGTCTTAAATGTAGCGACGGTGTCTGCCCCCCGAACCCAGATTGGGAGCTGGTTCCACAGGAGAGGAGCCTGATAGCTGAAGGCTCTGCCTCCCATTCTACTTTTAGAGACTCTAGGAACCACAAGTAACTCTGCATTCTGGGAGCGTAGTGCTCTAGTGGGACAATAAGGTACTAAGAGGTCCTCAAGATATGAAGGTGCTTGACCATTTAGAGCTTTATAGGTCAGAAGAAGGATTTTAAATTCAATCCTGGATTTTACAGGAAGCCAATGGAGAGAAGCTAATACAGGAGAAATATATTATTCTTAGTTCTTGTCAGAACACGCGCTGCAGCATTCTGGATCAGCTGGAGAGTCCTAACGGACTTATTTGAGCATCCTGATAATAAGGAATTACAGTAGTCCAGCCTGGAAGTAACGAATGCATGGACTAGTTTTTCTGCATCGTTTTGAGACAGGATGTTCCTAATTTTAGCAATGTTACGAAGGTGAAAAAAGGCTGTTCTAGAGGTGTGTTTTAGATGGGCGTTAAAGGATAGATCCTGATCAAAAATAACTCCTAGATTTCTGACAGTAGTACTTGGGGCCAGGGCAATGCCATCCAGAGTAATTATATCTTCGGCTAATGAGGTTCGTAGGGGTTTGGAGCCCAGGACAATAACTTCGGTTTTGTTTGAGTTTAACATCAGGAAATTGTAGGCCATCCATGATTTTATATCTTTAATGCAAGCTTGAAGTTTAGCTAGCTGGCTGGTTTCGTCTGGCTTGATTGACAGATATAATTGGGTGTCATCCGCATAACAGTGAAAGTTAATTGAGTGTTTCCTAATAATATTGCCTAGAGGAAGCATATATAAGGAGAATAGAATTGGTCCAAGCACTGAGCCTTGAGGAACGCCATGGTTAATTTTAGCGTAATTGGAGGGTTTATTGTTAACATTAACAAATTGCGATCGATCAGAGAAGTAGGACTTAAACCAGTTTAGTGCGATTCCTTTAATGCCAACTAAATGTTCCAGTCTCTGTAAGAGGATGGTATGGTCAATAGTATCGAATGCAGCACTAAGATCTAATAAGACAAGTACGGAGACAAGTCCTTTGTCTGATGCAGTTAGAAGATCGTTAGTGATTTTCACCAGTGCCGTCTCTGTGCTATGATGCTTTCTAAATCCTGACTGAAAGTCCTCAAATAAGCTATTGCTATGTAGAAAATCACATAACTGGTTAGCGACTACTTTCTCAAGGATCTTGGAGAGAAAGGGAAGGTTAGATATAGGTCTATAGTTGGCTAAGACCTCAGGATCGAGGGTGGGTTTTTTCAGTAGAGGTTTTATCACAGCTACTTTAAATGACTGCGGTACATAACCTGTCAATAAAGACATATTTATCATATCTAGCAATGAAGTGTTAACCACGGGTAACGCTTCTTTAAGTAGCTTCGTTGGGATGGGGTCCAAGAGACAGGTAGATGGCTTAGCTGAAGAGACCTTTAGCATTAATTGTTGAGGGTTTATAGGATAAAAGCAATCTAAGTATATGTCAGGTCTAGTCGTTCTTTCTAGCAGTCTGTCAGTTAAAGGTGACCCATTAGAGGTTGGGGGAAAGAGGTGATGAATAGTATCTCTAATTGTTATAATTTTATCGTTAAAGAAACTCATGAAGTCATCACTACTCAGAGCTATAGGAATAGATGGCTCAGTAGAGCTGTGGCTATCTGTCAGCCTGGCTACAGTGCTGAAAAGAAACCTTGGGTTGTTCTTATTTTCTTCTATTAGTGATGAATAGTAGTCTGATCTGGCCTTTCTTAGGGTCTTCCTATAGGTTTTCAGACTGTCTTGCCAGTCTAAACGAGATTCTTCCAGTTTGGTGGAACGCCATTTACTTTCAAGTTTGCGCGAGATTTGCTTTAATTTACGAGTTTGGGAGTTATACCAAGGTGCTAGTTTCCTTTGCTTCATCGTCTTCTTTTTAAGGGGAGCAACAGAGTCTAAAGTAGTCCGTAGGCAGGCCGTAGCATCGTCTACGAAATGATCAATTTGAGAGGGACTAAAGTTTACATAAAGATCCTCTGTTATATTACGGCACGTTAATGAGTTTAGTGCTGTTGGAATATCTTCCTTAAATTTAGCTATAGCACTGTCAGATAGGCTTCTAGCGTAGAAGCTTTTATCTAATTTCGTATAATCGGGTAGTAAGAATTCGAAAGTTATTAAGAAGTGGTCTGATAATAAAGGATTTTGCGGGAATACTATTACGTCTTCAATTTTGATGCCATATGCCAGCACAAGGTCGAGGGTGTGGTTAAAACAGTGCGTGGCCTCGTGCACACTCTGACTGAAACCAATAGAATCTAGTAGTGAGTTGAAAGCAGTACTAAGGCTATTGCTGTCAACGTCCACATGGATATTAAAATCACCTACAATAAGTACTTTGTCTGATTTTAGGACTACACATGATAAAAACTCTGAGAATTCCGATAAAAATTCACAATATGGACCTGGTGCTCGGTAGACAACAACAAATATAATAGGCTGTACTGTTTTCCATGTTGGATGCTGAAGGTTAAGAACGAGATTTTCAAAAGAGTTATAATTTAGTTTAGGTTTAGGATTAATTAACAGGTTAGAGTCAAATATGGCTGCAACTCCCCCTCCTCGGCCTGAGCCTCTAGGAATTTGAGTATTAATATGAGTGGGAGGAGTGGCTTCATTTAGACTGACATAATCTTCATGGCCCAGCCAGGTTTCAGTTAGACAGAATAGATCAATTTGATTATCGGATATCAATTCGTTTACTAGTATTGCTTTAGAAGACAGAGATCTGATATTTAGTAGACCGCATCTAATTTTCCTATCCTGTTCTATCATTGCAGTGGTAGTTGTAATTCCAATTAGGTTGTTAAGTATTGCCCCTTTTTTGGTTACCTGTGGCTGACGTGAACTGGATGCTAAATTGACTATGTTTGCAGTCAACTCCTTATTACTTAGGGGATTCAACACTTTGTATGGTCTATTGTTGATTATAACTGGAATAGTACTAGTATTACATTTTACCCTGCAGAAAACATTTTCAGATTCATTCACTTGTAAAGTGCCATTAGGATCAATACCTGGGGGGCATGAATCTGTGATATTTTCAACAGAATGTCAATACTTAACTTTCAGTGTGGTCGTTATGTTGTCAGATAGCAGCCTGGCTCCATGTCGGTTTGGGTGGAGACCATCATGTTTCAGCAGGCTGGGCCTCTCCCAGAACAAGTTGAAGTTGTCGACATAGGGAATGCCCAGGGAAGCGCAGTGGGGTTTCAGCCAGGTGTGGAGCCCGAACAGTCTGGACCATCTTTCAGCACCCTTTCTGTAGGTAGGTAGAGGCCCAGAAATGACGATCCGTTTTCCTGTGCCCATCAGGGTGGTGATGAAATAATTGAGCACTGTAGTGGTTATGACCATATCAGTGACTATGTAACCACATGGAAACGAGCCAAATAATGTCTGTGGCTTGCACAGTGATAGCATTAGAGAAGGCTAGCTGTAGTCTTGCGCTGAAGTCCCGGTGTAGCAGGAAAAGGTAAACAGTGTGCAGATCGCTCCGAGAAGCAAGCCTCCTACTCACCAATACCAGATCGATCACACACAAAATGGATGAGCTACAAATACACACGGAACTGCTGCGTGATGATTTTCACAGAAGCCTGGCTGAACACACTTATCACGGACGGCAGCTAGCAGCTAGCAGCTAGCAGCTGGGCGAGCTACCTACCGGCAGGATCGAGACAGGGTAGGTGAATTTAAACAATGTCTTAGTTGAAAACACATATTGTTGTCACTAAGGGCCCTGTTCATGTTGCACAGACATTTTAATTGCATTTTGTGTCTGTTAAGAGGCACAAAGGCACTCTAAAACTTGCCCCGACAACTGCCGTTTTAGCTTAGTGGAAGCTCGTAGAGGTAGCTGCAGCAACTCCAGTTTGCTAGGACCGATTCAGGTCGGGTTTTTTTCAATCGAAAGTACTCGCATATTTATAGCGATCAAGATTAACGTAAAATTGGCCGGAATTCTTCTTTAATTCTCACTTAGCCTCCCACGAAGACTCCTGCGTAGACTCCTTTGTCTTTGTCCTCTGAGTCTTCGTCTGATGAAGCTGCCGCAAATGCCAATATTAAATACAAGGACGTGATTGAAGAAGTAGAAGAAGCAGCAGAACCCACAGTAAAAGCAGCAACGATAAGAGGCAAGCAACAAAAGAGGCAAAACCAAGTAGCAAACAGCAAAAGGCAGCAGAATGAACAAAATCAGCAGAACAAACGCAGTCAATGTAACCTTAAGGCAGCAGATCCAATGACAGCGGGCAGAGAAGCCTTATAAAGTAAGTACTTATCTTAATATCTAGCTGTCTAGTAGTAAGTCTCCTCAGAAGTCAAATGCACTCTACTATAAAAATGATGTTACTACCATAGAACGTAAAAATAGTGGACGCAGTATCCGTGACATCACCACTTGGTTTTTGTACTGCTGTTTTGAAATCTTTTGGCGATACACAAGCCCCCAGGAAGAGCGCTGAGTCTAAAAGCCACCATGGGCTTAGCGGATAACGGTGGTACTGCACCCCATGGCCCAGAAAGACTTTTCACATAGACTTTGCATGGCGAAAGAAACGTCTATATTTCAGCGGATAATTTGTTTCTGGGTATATCAACTTACCAGCCCGAACACTGAAAGGGTCCTTGTTTAAAACGTTACGTTTTTAACATTTTTAACATTCACTAGAAGCGAATCCAGAATTATTAAATTTGGCATGATGAACGCGCATAGTGGACGCGAAGAGCCGCGGGACTGCGCCCGCCTGCTCACATGACTGTTCTCCCTAGCTCATGTAGCTAGCTGTAATAATGGATATAGCTAATGGTTGTAATTCACCATGTGTTCTATGAATACGTCCATGGTATTATCTTATGAAGTCATGATACATCCGAGGGATGTATGCTGTAAAGCTTGTAACGTGGATGAGGGATGAAGCCATGGATGAGCTCTGTTCACGAAACTGCAGGCTAACAGCTAGCTAGCGCTAGTTAGTAGCTAGCTAGCTAGCTAGTAGCACACTAAAGACATCTATCAATTATTTAGCTAAGCATGTAAACGATGAGGAACAACGAAAACACAATGTTTAACACGTTAGTGAATATTTTAGACAAACGGCGAGTTCATGAGTTCGTCACTTGTAAGAGACAAGAGAGAAGCTCATGAACGCGCATGTTGCTACCGGTTGCTACGACAACACAAACAAATTGCTGCTAGTGCGCATGCCATCGTGAGCCAACCAGCGTTATGGGCCAACAATGCGGAAGAGCCGAGCTCCATGTTTGCTCTATGCGCTTTTGAGCACTCTCATTGGAACATACGGGGCTTCCCGCCGAAAACTGTATCCAGTTCTCTTAATACATCTATGGCGATACAGGCGTCGCCATCTTGGTTTTTTGCAACCGGATGTGACCATTTTTGGCGAGAGGGTGGAGCATGAGAGGATGACGTGGCCAAGCCAATGTTGTATATTGTTGCAATGGTGCAGCACTAAGCTAAACACTAAGCTAAACCAGGTGCGCGGGAACCTATTTTTGACCAGGGGTTCTATATAACAAAATAATGGATGTCTGATGATTTCTCCCCCCAGGAAATGTTTCGGATTTTGACAGCTAAATACGTCATTTTAACGTAGTGTATGGGTGAGAGTGAGAAGTTTTAGAAAAGTCCTGGGCAGCCACAAATTCCACTGTTCCACAATTATGCGACAGCACTCACCACTCCGACTCCACTGTGCGTACCCTAACATCACAGAAGCGCACTTGACATCATTAGTTAAATTACTTTTCTGATCGTCAAAACCACACTAGAGATGTTTGGCTTGAAAATATATGCTAATAATCAGGCTGCAATGACCTCGCCAACAATTTCCTAACTTGTGCCTTCTCCACAGCAAATGTGTCCTAAAACAAAACATATGCAATGAAAACAATTGTACTTACAGGCATTGCCCTCACAGGGAACGGAATTATCTTTAAAGCAACTTATTCTTTTTGCAGAATAACCAAAGTTTCAGGAGACACTGAACCAGCGTATAAAGCGTAGTTCTTTGAACAGGAAGTAAGCTGAACATATTCCCGTATTTCAGGTTAATTACCAATTGTGCCCAGTAGATGGCACTCTAACACAACAAATGACACAAGAAACGGCTTATCATTCATTCTCATCTCAGCTGAAAAGACCGTTGAAAAGTTTCTGTCCCGAACCTCCTTCCAGGATAACTGAAGTTGCTTGGCTGACAGGGCTTTTCGAATCCTTCTGTAAAGTTATCGTTAGATGCTATGATGGTGCTGCTAACGTTAGCCAAGTTGCTTGCTAACGTTATTTCAGACTTAGGCTCTTGAGCTGCCCCAACAGAGTTTTCCTCGGCGGTGGACGAGGAAAAATCAACTGTAACACCTACAGATGAAATCTTTTTTAAGCTGCATTACTATGCCAGAAGAAAAAATCTTGTATGCTTTTCTTGACATATTCTTCTCTACAACTAACGTTCCAGTCAACTAGCCTCACCCTGCTCGCTTCTCAGCGAGTCACATCATTTGACTCACTTTCACTGTGACCTCTATAGCAGCTATAACAGTTAATTTTTAGTAGGCTATATTCAAACCTATCCATAACCCTTTTTTGCTATTTGCCTCATTATTTTATATACAAAAATAAATACATAAATAATGTCAGACAGCGAATTAGTAAAAATAAAAAATATAACATCCAGCTCCTGCCAGCAGGCTGTGCTGCAGCACCCTCAGCAGCCCCCTTCCTGCGCCTTTGAGCTAAACCCTAAAGAGGGAAAGTTTCCGTCAACCATAGTGACGTGAGTCATCCAGTGGAGATTTACCGGTGTGTAAAGGTCATAAATCAAGAGAGAAGTAGGGTCATTTTCCCATAGACATAGAAAAAATAGACTTCATTTTGCAACCTGTCCTTTCCACCCGACTGAACACACTCTATTGGCTAAGAATTACGGCAACAATCGCTAAATCGCAAACTCACAGTCCTTTTACAGCCCCCCTCTCTTGGCTTAAAATAACTCACCATTGTCGGCTACGGCCGCTGAACAGGCTACACGTTGTAAACAGTGGCCTGCTTGCCTGGTCCTCCAGTAACGTTAGCAGGGTTAGCATGGCGGCGTTAGCCAGGGCCAGTCAGGATCACTTTACTGGCTGTGTCTCAATTTGTTTTTGCGAGTAACCAACTTGGGTACTGTAGCTATATAATTCAATGTGAGTACATGAATGTTGAAATTACATAAAATGCCCGTCCTTGGTAGCCGTGATAAAATAGCCTGAAGCTAATGCTTAGCTACTTGTTCAGGAGGAAATTAGCCAGCGTCCTTTTGGGCTCTAAGCTGTCTCCATCTTTCAAATACATCTCCAATATTTACCAGGGGTTTGTTACGTCTCTGGTCACGCAACTGTTAAAAACATGCCATTTTTTAGGTCGGGTAGAATGTATCTCCGTTGGTCCCGTTTGTTTGTTTGCTGCTTTCATGGCTGTACTAACGCTATGCTGTACTAACATAACAGCTGTAACGTGCTAGGTTTATGTTTTTACAGGTATATCTGGCAACCTGGCCTGGCTGTCAAACTGGGCAGTTGATAACAACACACAGGCCAAAACACAAACTTCTGTCACAGAATAGAAATTTCAAAAGGAGAAAATACTGCCATTAGCATTGTTGTCAGAAAAGACAGTATTTGAACTTATCATGTTTCCGTAATATCTGATGACGCATTGGGGTCATTTTTGGATTTACTGTATTACAGTAAATATATTACATATTGGACCTTTAATCATGCGGCTCTTATAGACATTTCAAATGTTAGCGGATCGAATGGATCAAGTTCTGATAATGAAATTAGTCATTTTGTGGGGGGTTGTGATGGTCAAAAAATATATCTAATGATTTACAGACATCTTTTTCACCATGTAAATCTATGGGGAAAATATTTTTTGGGCCAGAGGTCGTCACGTGACGTTGCAATTCTACCGTTTGGCCACTACGTTCACTTTGCTTCAAAGCCTAGCACACTTCCTGGGGCCCTGCTCAGGGTGCGTACTGTTTTACCATAGACTGTGTGCTACTGGGTTAGCTGCTAACGAAAGTCTGTTGCTGCGGAGTGGCACTCGTTCTTCGGCTAGGAGGTGTGCTGTGCTATATACTGTAGGCTCGGTGGCACTGATGCACCAGGCAGCCAGAATGACAAGAATGTTCTGTTGTTAGTGGAAAAGCTCCTGTTATGTGGATTAATCTACAGCTTCGACTTTGATCTCCTGATTCACTCTAAGCGACTTTGGAGGGCCAGAGTTGGGGCCAGTGTACATTTTACACACACACACACACACACACACACACACACACACACACACACACACACACACACACACACACACACACTGCACATGCTGCAAATAATCGCCATCGTGAGTCGCATTTACCCAATTTGAAGTAATGTCCTCTTAAAAGATAAAAGAGAACCTGTTAAGGATTTTTTTGCAGTGCACAAATTGAACGTAGATTTACTGTAAATAAAGCAATTAAAATGTACTTGTCTGTATTGGTATGTGTGTAGGGGGCTTATGGCGACCAAAAGAACCAAAATCTCATACTGTAAATTCCGACACAGTGTTCCAAGCTCTTAATAAGATTTAAGTTTGTAATAGATGCTTGATTATATCCCAATTCCATGTGGAGGCAAAAGACCAGAAAAAAATATTTTGTTACTAATTTAGATTTAATGATTATCAAGGGATTAGTGACGTTTGAAAATATAAGAACAACCTTTGTTGCCAGGTTAAAACAAAAAGTAAAATCCAGTGGACCCCTGTCCAGATATGTTTTGGGAAGCAATGAAGTGAAAATCATAATCTTATATTGTAGACTAATTTAGACATTTTAACATAAAGTGAAGCTGTTAATTCCAGTAGCAGAGATAAATGATCAAGTAAACAGTTAAAAAAATATATTGCATAGATGTTTTAGCATATGACTTGAAATTGTATAAATTAAGCAGAAGTACTAGCCCAACTGGGGTTAAATTAGTCTATATCCACGACGTTCCACTTCCGGGATTGCTCCGTTGCCAAAGGAAATTCTGCCAGATTTCACTCTTTTCGGCGGGATGTCCGTTTCCTTCTACTTTCTTTGTGTTGGAATTTTAAACTCCAGTGGATTTATGAGGACTATGGTTAACTGCTCCTCAGATCTCTGCAGGGTAAATCCAGACAGCTAGCTAGACTATCTGTCCAATCTGAGTTTTCTGTTGCATGTCTAAAACAAGTTTTGAACGTACACATGTTCCACCAAAACAAGTTCCTCAGTTCCAGTGGCTCTGTCCAGTGCTTAGCGCCGCCCAAGACGATTGAGATTGGTTTAAAGAAATAGCAGTAAACCAGAGCACGTTTTTGTCCCATCCCGGAATGTTCTGTGGAATAGCCAGGCCCTCCTTTGCAGTGCTGTGGAGGAAGGTCTGGCAAAGTGAGAGGGTTAAATACATAGAATGGTAGATGACACAATTAATTCATCATCAAGACGAAAGGTGTGTTCAGACAAAATATGAGGCAAATTTTAGACCCGGCACAATTGCATGTCAAGTAAATGCAAAGACGCAAATAAATGCAAATGCTGTGAAGTGAGGCAAATAGGTACCTGCAGGAGTTGGAAATGTATTAACTTGAGAAAATTTGTGGAAAAAGGAGATAAACTAGAGGAAAATAACAGAAAGAACTTGAGAAATGCTGACTTTGCTAGCTATCTTAATGTTACAGCTAATGTACAGTCATTTGCTGTTTGGGGCAAATAACTGTCCAGCTTGTGAATGTTGTATTTCAAAAAATTGCTTGGCTTTCCGTCTAAACACACCGAGTTATCCATGCTAGCGGCTCTGTAAGGCTGTATTTAGTATTTTCAGTATTCTCACAATGACAATGTTAACATGCTGATGTTTAGCAGTATTGTATACCATCTTAACCATGCTAGTTAACGTGTTAGTATGCTAACATTTGCTTATAAGCATAAACCACAAAGCACAACTGAGGCTGAGGGAAATTGCAGGTATGTGGTCCTAGACCAAAGTATTGAAAACTATTTTTTTTACATACCCTGGTGGTCTAGCAAACATGAACAACAAAGTTCCCAGTTTGCATTTAGACGTTCACATTTGATGCATGCCATTCCCTGTCTTTCTCTCTCCTCATTTCCTGTCATCGCCCTACTCTAATTATATAATAAAGGCATACAATTAATAGTTGTGAGACATTTCACTCATAACAACAAATGGCAACCTCATGGTGGCGCTACAGGAAAAGTCAGAGGATCACTAAAGTAATTAGGATTTATCCTTTGGAGACCATAAATGTCTGTACAACATTTCACGACAATCTGTGCAGTAGTTGTGGAGATGTTTGAGTCTGGTTTAAAGTAGTAGACCGACAGACCACATTGCCATCGCGAGAGCCATGCCACTAGCATTGCTAAAAAAGAACTAATCATCCCTACTCCATTTACTTCATGCAGGTCTTTGCTCTATCAGCCACTTCTTTCACCTCTCTGCATGTATGATATTGTGTTTGGAGAAGTAGCAGCATTCCAGCTCGGAGGTGAACATCACTTAAAAACAGTAGGTTGTCAACAACAGCTCACAGACCACCCAACTACAGACTCCTTGTGCACACAGACACACCCCCAAACACAAACGCACACAATGAATCACCTACAAAACATGCGGTGAGCACACGTTGTACCCTGGAAGAGATGACACACACACACACACACACACACACACATATACACACACACACACACACACACACACACACACACAATGTCAGAATGACCCAGTTCCATGTGGCTGGACTGGAGTTTTATTTACTCTGCGGAGCTCTCAGAGGTTTCAAAACGGTCACAACACACTGAGTTTGTGACCCAACCATTTACGCCATTTAAATTGTCTCACACATCAAAACGCACACTCAGACAGGGCAGTACTTTGATGTGACTCTTTAGCCTGTTATGCATCCCATGTGAGCATACTGTACACTGTATGTACAACTGGAGGCAATTTAGCTCATGGTGGTGGTGGCGTGAGTAGTGGTGTGTTGTGTATGTAAGTCTGAGTTGACCTCCAAGACCTTGAGAGACTCAGATTCCACCACATCTGGGATGCCTAACTATTTCCCAAAAAAGGGTCAATGGTATTTTTTATGTAACAACCACGCTTCTCTTGTGTTTTCAAAACACTGTGCGTGTCCATGTGTTTGTGCGTCTGACCCATTTCAGGGAGAAGCATCAAGCTGTTTCTGTTGTCCATTGCGTAACTCTATTACACATAACCTATGAACGCAAACAAACAGAGCAGTAGGACTCACCAGTCATCGGATCAAGCCAGGCCTTAGCCTTTAAAGTTTGTTGGCCTTTCTAGAAGGCACTGTGCTTTGAAGTAGTGGATGTTCTCATCTCTTAAAAGCTTGTGCTTTGGTTTCTACCAGCACACTGGGTTTTTATGTTGGAATTCATGAGCAGTATCCCAAGCTGAACATTAAAACAGACCTCAAATATTCCTAAAATCTTCTCTAACGTTTGTTGTCAACATTTTGTCTTTTTTACAAGTTAGAAAATCTGCCAGTTGGAGCCAAATAATTGAAATTGCTTCAAAACCAACACCCCTGTTTAAAACATGGTCGAATGAAGGGACAGTACGGCATTATTTCATGATACTGACACTTTTATTGCAACATTTATTGAAACAGGTGACGCTGCAGTGAAAACAAAATGTCAAAGCCTTCCTGGCAGAAATATACATATACATGTCCTTTAGATAACCAGTTTCCCTAAAGTAAATAATTAAAGATGAAAATTGTTGCAATCTGCAATTTGTTACTAAGTCATATTCAAGATGATCCAGTTGACTGCTTCTCCGCCTCAAAAAAGTTGCAGTGTGTGTGTGTGTGTGTGTGTGTGTGTGTGTGTGTGTGTCAGCAGTTTAATGTTACTGTTAAGAAGGGGTGAACAGGTACAGAATTTTGTCCATGATTGGATGAGAAGTCCAGTAGAGGTTGCTCTGTTATGGTTCAACCAGTGTAAAAAAAGTGCTCTTTATTTATCTGAATGAAGGAAGTGTAAAATACATTCCCTTCCTGCTGCAAATATGTCTCATGTCTTCATACAGGGTTCAATCTATGTGACATTTAAAGCAAAACCCACCCAAAATGTATCTTTTGACTATCAAACACTTTCCCCATGTATACTTGAAAGATAGATGTACAATAAAGGCATTTATTTTTTTATTTTTAGCAGCTATCATCAACTTGAATTTACTATAGTTAAAATCAGTTGTTTCACTGTGTGGGGAAAAGTATCAAGACGTCCATAGAAAACTCTTAAAGCATTCCTGCAGCATAATTTACTTCTCCACTGTCAGTCTGTATGCTCAGCTTGTTCCAAACACTCCAAATGTAGCCAACATTGGGCTAAACACACAAGTTTTATGTCATGCTCTTGCCCTCCTTCAAGCTCAGCTGGACGCAGGGTATTCAGTGATGTAGAAATACAATAAAGACATCTTGTAAATAAAATGTCACAGTTCGTCGTAGGTTTGTCGTAGTACCACTTAGTTTCGTATGAAGCTGCTCAGTGAACAACATATCTTGTCTCACACAACATATGTCACATTGCTTGCAGCTCGGCTTGCTCGCTAGCAAGCTATTTTAGCTAGCTTAGCTATGTTTCACAACACATCTTACGTTATCTTAATTGATGTGTTTTATCCAGCGTGTTTTTATCAGCCGGGAAGCGAAACGAGCAAGACCCTTTTCTTGTGTGAGTAACATTATGTCCCGCTATGAATCACACAGGCATCGTAGCTTCAGCTGGACGTCGCTTATGCGACTTTGGGGCGAGTAGTCTTTCTGATTACACATTATTACAGTCCTATACTTATGACAAACTGAGACCTAATTGACTTAAAAAAATAACTTTTAAATTGATGAACATATGTGTAATTCATGGCTCAATTCAAATGGGATCAAATAATCATGTGTCTCTCGCCATTAACTACCATACATATTCTTTCCCGAACTAAAGTCCCATAGCGGAATGGAAGGGGAGGGGCTTTGCCTCTACACAGTCTATGATTAGAACCCAAAAATCTAATGTATCAAAACGCCCATAGAAACACATTGAATTATTCTGCACCATAATCCTCTTCTGTGCTATCCATCCATATGTTCAATATGCAAACAATCATTGTCTAGCTAAAGTACAGTATGGTGCAATTCACTGCACTGAGGTGCAAAGGTCTTGGAGATCTTGAAGCTTTGTTTTTAATCTTCTCATCGCTGATTCCTTTTAGACTTCACTGTTGCCTACTGGGTTTGGGTTGCTGATAGCCTTAATAGCTTTCATTCGCTGCTTTGAGTGCAGATACTCTCTGCTCCAGCTGCTCTAAACACCAGGCTACTGCAAGTGCAATCTAACCAACGCACATTGATTTAAATGTTCAATCTGATATGTAATTGCAGTCAGTACTTTAATGAGTACATATGCTATAAAAGTGATACAAAGAAGTTCTGCCAAGTTATGTAAGTGAGTATAAACACTCCCATGTGATGGTTAGGGGGTTTGATAATCCAAATGTTTTTCTAGTGTACCTCGTGGTGTTGGTTTAGTAAACAAAGGCCTACGTGGAGCACTGATTCTGGAAATAGCCTGTACCTTTGAACTACTTACAGAGCAGAACTTTTTCCTGAGAATCTGACGAAGCCTCACGTACTATGGCTTTGAGGTATAGTGCCCAGGGGCACCACATTGTCTTAATACGGGCCTGCATGTGGCCTTGGGCTCACTTATGTGCAGGCTCATGTTAGATTTGGCAGGCTTACACATGTGTATAAGCTGACTGTCAGAGGCAGGGGGATGTCTGCAGAAGCAAGAGCAAAGCAGTTACTATGATACTGCTCCCTCTGGGCTATTGCTGGGTTGTCTGATTGGCAGATAAGGTGCCACCTTAGGTGGACAATAAACATCTAACCTTGATATAAGTGAATATTGTGAAGTTATATGAATAGCTAGGTTCAAATAAAGTATCCTCTCCTTCCTGGATCCACTTCTCCAAGCCTCCTCCTTATCTGCTGTCAACCCCAACATGTGTCCATATACTGCAGGTCAGAAAGCAAATAAGGTGAAGGGTTAAGTTAACCTGTGAGTGAGTGAAACCTGAGTTTGTGAATGGCCACTGGATGATGGATAGGTGAAAGCAGAGGAGGTGTCAAGGATTATCTAACACGGTACAAACAATGTTTAGCCTGTAAAAAAAAGGTCAACTGCATCAGAGACAGCATTTTTACATAGCATTGGTGGGAGCTCTGAAATTGTAGCTACCACTGCTAAAGCTTTTTTCACGTTCAGTTGTTTAGGGTATGGGATAATGTTCAGAATCATATTCAAATTCAAACTTAAAAGCTTTACGTTAGAACAAATACCCGAAAATTAACTTAATTTCTCCAGTATTCTTTTATAGGGGGTTATAAGCAGGGTCATAGCCACCACTGACACACTAATTAATAATACTAAGAGTCACAGCCATGCTAGCAGCTCTGTGAAGCTGTATTTAGACACAGCGGGGCTTTGAGCTAAAAGCTAACGTCAGAATGCTAACTTGTTCACAGTGACAATGCTAACAAGCTGATTTACCATGCGGGTAATGTTTATCATGGTCAGTCACCATCTTAATGCTAACACAAATTTTAGCAAATGTTAGCTTACTAATTAGCACTTAACAAGTAGCTGCTGGAATGTCATTAGCTTTGAATGTATTTTAAAGGGGTGATGCAAAACCGATTTTACCTTGTCATAGTTGAATAACGACAGTTTGGTGGGTAAATAGGACATACATAGAACCTCAAAATCCCATTGACACCTCTTTCCTCTGCAAATCTCACAATTTGAAACAGGCAATTTCTAGTTGACGTCAACTATGTGGCTGTACCTTATTTGGCTCTGGTCTCTATCTTTGTCACGCCCCAACATTTACATAGGCTACACCTAAATCTTCTGAATAGGTCGCGCAGATCTCAGAAATTGTATATATTGTTCATCTGCTATTTTATCACTAAATTCACTTCTGAGACTTTTTTATGTGAGAAATCAACTATGTGGAGGTCAAATATGGGCCGTTTTACGAAAATTGATGGCTAATTGCAAATTTTGTCCGACTGTGTGTCGGAATTCAGTGGCCGGTGCTGCCTGGGTTGCTACCTCGCCGCTCGGCCTGTCCTCCTTCACAGACCCAGGCCCGCTGTGAGCTAGATGGAGCTCCATCACGGTCGGCAGCCTGTGGTGCTCCATACCCGCGCAAAGTCACCATTTCTGGGTTACTGGACTACCAAACGCCGCTGCCCTGACAGAGCTGCAGGGCCTGCAGTAGCTGCTCTCCCTCCCCTCTTCCTGCTAAATGGCCGGTGTGTGTGAGCGAGACCACAGGTTCCAGTTAATCTTATAATGGATATGTGTGTTGAGTTATTTAAACAAATGATCGGGGAAATAAACGCCTCTTGTCTGCGAGTGAGCTGGATGGAGCTCTATCAATGAGAGCTAGCTTGCCTCCTCCTAACGAGACCTCTGAAATTCACAAAAATGCATTAAATTGAAATCGGATAAAAGTGTTAGCTAAGCTTTGTAAGACCTTAGGGTAGCTGTGATACACATTCCGTGACGAAATTCAAAGTGTAAATATACTATAGTTATGCCGAAAGTGTAGCGGCGATCTTTTCCCATAGGATTGAATGGGACACATAGTCTAACTAGCAGCTCCTCCTAAAGAGACCCCTCAAATTCACAAAAATGCCTTAAATTGAAATTCGGACAAAAGTGTTAGCTTTGTAAGACCTTTGTTAGCTTTGTCACAGCATGTATAGCTGTGCTATACATGCTGTGACAAATTTCAAACTGTAAATATACAATAGTTATGCTGGCAGCCGGCCAGCTCTGCGAAGCCCCAAGCCCCGGTAGTCCAGTAACCCAGAAATGGTGACTTTCACTGGGTATGGAGCCCAGCAGGCTGCCGCTTTCCCGTCAGACTGTGTGGAGCTCCTGAACTTACCAAATTTACAATTAGCCGTCAATTTTCGTAAAACGGCCCATATTTGAGCTTTATATAGTTGATTTCTCGCATAAAAAAGTCTCAGAAGTAAATTTAATAACGAAATAGCAGACAAACAATGTATAACATTGCAGTGTCTGAAATATGAGACCTGCTGTCTCGTCTCCAATGTATGTGTATGTGGTTCGCTCAACCAATCAGTGTGCAGCTCATCTAAATATTCATGAGCATACCATATTTGGAAGAAAAGCTCTTGTTCCAAATAGGGCGATATTCACAGTGTAGTTAAGGGCCCATAGAATAGCAATCGGGCCATTTTCAGCCCAACCGATGTTACATACCCTCTTAGGAGACCTTAAGGAACAGTGTGAAATACCCTATATAATCATTATATCACCCCTTTAACATAAACCAAAGTATTGGACACATTTTGATGGAATTTTGACCAGATGATGGCTCTATGTGAAAAGTCAGGGGATCACCAAAGTCATTACAATTCATATTGTGGGGGACATGAAGATGCTACCAAATGCCCTGGCAATTTATTAAGTAGTTGTCGTTGCCGAGACTTGGACTAATTCCTCCGGTTCCCAAGCCAAGTCCCTACGGACTGACTGAGCTACTGCTGCCCCCAGTATTTATAATATCCTGGCTACAGCCCTGCTTAAAAGGTGTTTGTGATCCCCAGAAGTGAGGTTAAGGTGTTCTTTTGTAGTCTGTTACATGTGTAATTTGACAAATTCCAAATGTACTTAATGTGTGTTTATGGTGCTCAGTAATAGGGTGAGAGTGATTTTCCTTTTTTACCTCTATGGTTTCAGGCCACATGCAATATTCTGTTGCGACCTTCTGTTTGTTTATAGTAGCCTACTCACTACTGTACTCAAGATCACATTGCACCATACATTCTGTTTATGGTAGGCTACTCAGTAGTAGTGACATAGTGAGATTAACTCCTGCTGTAATATGCCTGTAGGAACTTTAGAGTTTGGCTGTCTTGTTACTCTGCCGCTGTATATGAGTGATGAGATATTTGACATAAAGAACTAAATGCGCTGCAGGCTACAGCAGGTACATACTGTAAAAACCTGCAGTAGTGACACCAGATGGATGGATCACTCTATAATCAACTGTGCCTGTGTCAAGGCCCCCTCTACTTGAAGGGTTAAAGTCAGGTCTTGAACACACTGCAAAAAATGTCAACCTTCACAGTTAATTTGAGTCTTAAAAACGTGGAAATTCTTTTAAAATAAGATGACCGCTTCGTCAGTGAAAGCTCTGGGGATACATTCGTATCCTCGTAATTGTTTGGTTAAACGTGGGATTTGTATATTGAACAACAGCTTGTAAAACAAATGTTTACTTTTTGCAGTGTGCTGCTGTGAACAGCGCGGGGCGAAGAGAGGAGGTTTCCTTTAGAGAGAGAGAGAGAGAGAGAGAGAGAGAGAGAGAGAGAGAGAGAGAGAGAACGCGTGTGTGGAGAGCGAGCGAGTAGCGTCAGCTGGTCGAAAAGTGCTGGTTGAGAACAGTGCATGTGTGCGTGTGTTGGGGTGTGTGCAAGTTTGCGTTCATGTGTGTACGTGCGCAAGGAAAGCACCTCGGGGAGAAAAGGGTGCAGACGACAGAACAGCCGAGAGAGAGCATAGAGGGAACGAGTTTTTAGGGAGGGAATCAGTTTGTGTGTGGAGATCCAGACGAAGACAGTCGAAGCGCGCCGAGTGCTGCTCCGCCGTGCGTCCCGGACACGATTCTTGAGCTGCGTGCTGCCCTTTGATTACCGTAAGCACTTAGGTTATTTGTTTGTAGTGTGGAAGGCATATGGTTTAACTCAGTGTCAGACACTCTTCAGCTTAATGCTCATGCACATGGATGCAGAGGAGGTGAGACGCCTTTCAACTTACTTTACCAACGTTTTTGTTGGCAGAGATAAGACTTTACTGACATTTTCAGCTGTGGCATGAGATACAAAGTCACTGTAGATATCTTAAAGTCTGTCAGGTAGGTAATATAGCCCATGAAGAAATTGGCATATAAAGGATGCAGAGCATCTGAGAAGATGTTGTTGACTTAATGAGTTATTTTCTAACACTACAACTAGGCTACTCCTCAACACACCAGTGGGTCTACATGTGTGGCATTATTAAGTTGCTCCGTTCTCCATTTAATTCTCTCCGTAGATCTCCTCGTATGACCAGTAAAGCTGAATTACTCCCTTTCTCTACAGGAGGAACCACAAATGTCAGCAAATGTCAAGCGCTTTGGCTTTGCTTTCAGGCTTATTAGTCAAACATACGATCAGCCCCGCTTGCCCTTTTGGCCAGCAGTTTGATAGGTGTGACCACACGCATAAGCCTATGTAAGAACGTGTGAGATATAAAACCGGTCGCAGTGGGGGGGAAGTGGAATTATCAGCAGCTGAAAGGCTGTGTTTTCAATGTGTGTGCAACTGTGCACACACATTTAGACACATATTCTCAGTCAACAGAGCAATCTAAAGATAGCAAAGCCCCCGTGGAAACAGTAATTAGTGGGGTGAAAAGAGAGAGAGAAGCGGGGAGGAGGAGGAGGAAGAGACATTGTTTGAACCATCTGATATCTGTTATATAATGACCTGTACAATGGAGACATGCTGGGTGAGAAAGTGAAGAGAAACCAGCAGAGTCAAGGAGTGATTTGAGCTATTTAGTGAGAGAGATGCAGAGTTAAGTGTGTGTGTGTGTGTGTGTGTCTGTGTGTGTGTGTGTATTCAGTTTGCCGAACCTTTGTTGGAAGCAGTATCGGTTGCAGCACCTTCCTGAAATTTGTGTGTGGGCTGCAGAAAAATTGATCTTTAACAAGGCATTTCTTCTTTTTGTGGATCATTTGTATTTTTCTTGAATTGAGAGAATGAGCTGGACTTCTCTAAATGTTATTGCAGCTTTCCATGAAATTGGGTGGGCAGATATGTATGAGTTCTTAAAGGGAGCAGTCGACTAGATTTTGATGGGGATCTGGGATTTCCACCAACAGGCGAGGATAGGATTTTCCAGCCAAAACAATAAAGAAAGAAATCTGATTCAAAAATGACATGATGCGGGGCCAAGGTACCCATTTATCCTCATATTCCTCACAAATGTTGGTTTTGGGTGTTGCTGCAAGTTAGCTATTTGTTTTTTTGTTAACACTTTTGAAGATAACTTGCATCAATGTCCCTCTATATAACAATGCAGCAAAATAAATTGATTTGCATGGTCATCCAAGCAACACAAGACTCAATGCAGAAGAGTTTGAAATGGAAATTTGTTGCAGTGTGTATCCTCTTTCCAAACACACACATATGCAAAACTTCCCCCTTGTTCACTCACAGCAGATAATGCTGCACAATGCAGTGGAAAAGCCGACTCCTATTTCAGGTTCCTTCAGAAAGGCTCTCCCCCTCTTCCCCCCTTTTTGCCGTCCCCTTCAGTCTGCAGGTGGTGAGTGGTCATGTGTTGCTAGCTTGGAGAGGGTTTCTTATTTAGTCTTAAGCCCCAGGCTTTGTTTGGGAAGTGACTTGTGTGTGTGTGTGTGTGTCGTACACAATGGCTGTGTTTACATTGGATTTGGTGTGAACATGTTCATCCATGCACGCACATTCATTCGCACATGCAGGCTTTGTTTTCTCTTTAGCAGAGAGAGGGGTGTAGTTTTTTTTGTCTCTTGTCTTTAGGCATACCAAATAGATACCATTTTTGACAAAGTTGTTGCATGGTGTTTAGCACGGATCACAACACTCACTTGGGATGGTTTGTTAATTTTGCAAATTTACTTTTTCGTGAGTTGCCTCATTACTTTTCTCTTTTTTCAATCATTTTTTAATCAGTCAGTTTAGTGATAGGTGCTTTCTTTTCTATGTACAGTATATTTCATACGTTGTGTATCCTGTGCTGTGTTCTTCCTTCATGAGCAGGGTGCTGGTAAGACCAGAGGGTGTCATTCCCTACAGAGGGAACACTGAAGGAACACCATGGCCTTAGCGGGATGCCCTGACTACTTCTTGCGTCCCTCAAACTACCAGGTAAATATTTTGCGTGTTGTATGTATGAGTGCTTGTCAGTGTTGGATGAGAACATCTTAATCAAGAACATGTTACAGCAATTGTACACACTACAGTTTGGTTCATGAGACAGAAAAGCTCATGTAGGGCTATAGACCCTTCTACTTTGGATATTTTGACTTGTCATACCAGAAAAAGCAGAGAAAAACTAACTTTAACGATGGCCCCATTTCTTTTGGCTTTGCCAATTGTGAGCCAGCATACACAATACCATTGCTCCCATTATTAATGTAATTAGTTGCACCTGTGGTTGACAAGTCCAAATGTCTTTGAGTCATATTCCACCTCATCGATAGTCAAAGCAAAATGCCTTGATTATAGAGGTCGTCAATGTATCCACGATGGACAAACAAGAACAATGGAAAAGTAATAGTATTGTAATCAGTGATGGCAGGAAGTCACGCAAACCTTAACTGCTTTGATAATAGAATCATTGTTAGTATGTTTTGTACTAAAGTTAACTAACTTAAAGGGATAATTTATGTGTGAGGCTTAATACAGTGCCTTGGATGACCAGGTAGAAAAATGGAGTAATACTACATGATTTATGTGAAAAACAATAGTTTGTTTATAATATCGTTCTGACCTTTTATTTCAATAAAATTCAACTTGGATCCTTTTTTTAAGAACTTTCTTATATTCTCCAGTTTGACAGTCAGTTATAACGGAAAAAGAACATAAATAAACTACTTTCACGTAGATTTTCTTTAGGGCTTTATTACGTGGTATCGGTTCGGTGCATTAACTCCAGTACTTCCCGATACTGATACCAGCGTTTTAGGCAGTATCGGAGGCGATACCGATACTGGTATCGGTATCGGAACATCTCTAGTTGTTAGTAGATAGTGCTGTCTGTGTGCATGCTAATGCTAAAGCTTACGCTGTCTTTGCCAAGTAATTAATTAAATGTGATTAAGATTGATATCTTGGCTCAAATGTTGGTACATTTATTCTACAGCATTTTTATATTGTCCATAAACAAACTGTATTGAGTCAAATTGACACCTGTGAACTCGGCTGTGGGGCAAAGTTTGCTATTTTCCTGCATAATTTGAAAGCTACGTAAGTTAGCTGTTAGCTAACTGCTCGTGTATTTGCTGCGTTGAACTTCGTTCTTGCATTGTCGCCTTTTTCTCTCATTTCAGAAATGAAGTTGGTGAGTAAAATGTTATCATAATGAATAATAATTATGTAAATATCTACAAAAGTAAGATCCACTTTAAAAATAGAAGTAAGCACTAGAATCTGAAAACACCTTTATTGGCATATCACCTCTTTAAAGTTGTTACGGTGTATGTTTCAGCAAACAGATGGCTGTTCATGTAGTTAGCAGACACTGAGCTAAATTAGCATTTATTTTGAATGTTTTTTTGGATTGTTGTTTGGCCACCAGGGGAGCGTAAGTCCAATATTCTATCTCCTTTAGCTCTGTCTCCTAAGACAAAATATGTGTTTTTGTAGCTGCTAAATGCTCCTCTGTGTTTACAAGCTAGTTGCTAACTTTTCACTGTTCATGTTACACATATTATTTCATTAATATAAAATACTGATTATTGCAGCTTTAAATTTGGAATTATCTTTTTATCTTTAGGTTAGAAAAGGGTTCAGGATTGGGTTATGAGTTAGGAAAATACTGTAGTTAGGGGAACGTCCTAACATGTATAGTTGTACAAACCTCTATGTGTATATCAACATTTGTACAGTGGCTCTGTGAGTCTACTTGCTTCACAGTAAATGACTCCTAGCCTAGTTGGGTGAAATATGGCATATCTGCAGCACAACAGACCCACTTCCACTGTCCAACTTTTGCAGAATGAGCCCTTTGTTTCTTAGCTCGGATTTTCTCCTCTCCAACCCTCCAGTAACCTAAAGAATTTGGCTAAAGAGCATCGTGAAGGTCTATAAATAGAGCACTAAACAAACAACAATAACAAGCAGTGGGCTTTGTTGTGTGACAGGCCTGAAAGCATGGGATTGATGGCATGACGTCTTACTGGGACGGATGTCACGATAGAGGTGACGTAGCCTCAGCTGCTTTATTCCTCTTAGTGGAGGTACATAAATGCACCTCCCTGCTAACCCAAACCGTGGGACCGCTGAGCCCCTGTTGAGCTGACATGAAGTTCTATTGGGTCACGTTAGCTTCCAGGAAAGGGTTTTGCACCAGTAAGACTGCAGTGAATAGTGAATTGAATCCCCCATAGAAAACAACATTCCTCCTCTCTGCATCTAGAAAAAAAAACAGTTTGATAGTTAGAGGGAGAGAAGTGGGTTACAACATTGCTCTGTGTGTGTTTTTATGTAAAGCTTGCCCGTTGACGTGACACAGCATGGCACACGCACATATGCCCCATGGAGTCTCTCTGCAGGCACTCACTGTAGGTTTAATGTGTATAGATAAGGAGCAAATGAGCCCTCTTTTCTACATACTTACATAACGGCAGGCATGTTTGGGAATCTGGGCTTCGTTCCAGGCCTGTCTCCAAAGTGTATGCGTCTGTCTATCTTAGTGAGAACTTTGGATCAATGCCAGAGATGACTCCGAGGAAGCAGTTCTCTTTTTTTCCCTCCCATCTCCTTATATATGAGTGTGTATTTGTTCATGTGCATACACATGAACTGCAGAGCACTAAGAAACCACAGTGCACACACTCGAAGCTCAGCTGAGTTATGACTTTAACCAGTCGGAAGAGCAGAAAGAATAAAGCGTTCAACAGATCCTCCCCCGAACGTCACTATTTATGCAAACAGTCCCGAACGTGTCTGTTCTGTCTGAGAACATGGATTACAGTTTATTCCTATCTTTATGTTTTGAGAGCTCAGATGTTAGCAGCTGTACACAGTGGTCACCGCGGCAATGGGCACGCTCAGTCTCGCACTTGTGCTTTCGAGGAAGCGTAGCAATTGATTCTCTGAAAGTATGTTGAAATGCCTAGATGTTAATGCTGGGGGCTATAGAGTGACAGTGGAGTGACAGCGGAGACGTTTGTAGAAGTTCTACGGACTCCAAGAACCATAACATTGGTTGAAATAAATGTGTCTTGAAGATGAGAAATAACTCAAATCCAAGAAAACCACAGGAAATGACTCTTTAATTTCAGTAGGACAGAGAATCAAAGCAAGCAGTCCTCCAGAAGAAAGGAACAAGCGGGAGGAGACAACATTGTTCAAAGCCAGCAACCTTGAACAAGATTTCTTCACACAACCTCTGACAACCGTTTGACACTGTTCATTGACCTGTTAAAGTGCTCCTATTGTGCTTTTTGGCTTTTTCCCTTTCCTTTATTGCATTCTATATAGAGTTTGTGTACATGTTATAGGTTTACAAAGTGAAAAAGCCCAAAGTCCACCCCAAAGGCACTTACCATCTTCCAGAGAAAAGACAGCTCTATTGTAGTCCAGCCTTTACTTCCGTGACATAATGCTGAATTATAATGCTCACCTAGCTGCTAGCGTGGCACGCCCTCATACTCTGCTTCTGACTGGGTAGTAGTCCTCACCTAGGTACTGCGCGTGTGCAACTCCCAACAAAGATGGAACTCTGTAGCTAAAACAGAGAACTCAACACACAGGGTGAAAAGAGGAGCTGCAGCAATGTGCAGTACAACAAAAATATGGTGTTTTATGAAAATTAAACCATGTAAACCTATTCTGATATAACCTCTAAATACAATTATAAACCTGAAAATTAGCATAATATGAGCACTTTAAGTTTTTTTTTTAAAGAAATCTCCTTTGGAAGGAACTCAACATGGTTTTTAGCACAAACTGTAGTCAATCCACCAGCATATTGCATCCGCAAAGTATGTTTAATAAAGTGATTTCTGTAAATCTTGCCAAAGATACAAAAACAACCAATTAGTCCTCCAAGAAAACCAGTAGTGCTGGGTTTGGGTTTTGTCAACTAGCTATAATTTTACGTTGGTCAAATGGTCCACAACTTTATTCCACATTGAAATATCTTAAACAGTAGATGGATTGCCATACAATTTTTGTTTAAGATATTCTTGTCGCTCAGGATGAATCCTACTAATTTTGGTCAGCTCGTAACTTTTCATCTAGCGCCATCATCAGGTCAATATGTCCAATACTTTGATGGCTAGATACCTGCAAAACTAATGACATTCCCATCAGCCTCAGTTGTAGTTTGTGTTTAGCACAAATTAGCAAAGGTTAGCATGCTAAACTAAGATATTGAACATGGTACACAAACATCAGCATGTTAGCATTGTCCTTGTGAATATGTTTGCATGCTGACGTCAGCATTTAGCTCAAAAGCACTTCTGTGCCCAAGTGCAGCCTCACAGATTTGCTAGCAAGGCAGCAGACTCAAACTTGTTCACCTTTTAACAACAGGCACTTTATTGCACACCATAGAAGCCACATCAACATGGTCTGCACACTATCTATTCAGATCAGCTAAAATAGTTTATAGTTAATTTCATATATTTAAAAACGGCTTACTCTTTGATAAGGAGAACAAAAATTGCCCCTAGTTTTTTAATTTGTTTTGGATAATTTTATCATGTTACTGCCTAATGGAGATACAACTACATACAAATAATAGCTAACTGAGATAAGATCCATATCAATGCAAATCAAACCAGCTATTAGGCTAACTGAACTAAAACCATGCCAATCTCTAGGTATGGTGAAGGGTATGTGATGATGTGGGGCTATTTTAATTCCAAAGGCCAAGGGAACTTTATCAGGATGCATAGTATCCTGGATCCATTAAATAACTGGCCTTTAAAAATAAACATCTGCCTTCCTCTATGTGAATTTAACATAGGGGTATGTATAATTATGGCCCCTGTATTTTAAGGAAGAACATTTATTTATTTACGATACATTATTCATTCACAAAAAAATTGGTGTCCTTAAAAGGTTGGATTTTTCCTCATTTTTTTAATTAAGGCATTAAGATCAATTTCCAAAAGATGATTTTTTTATTCCTCTTTTTATTCAACTTTAGCATGGGTATGAATACTTATGAGCAGCACTATATATATATTTTGTCTCAGTATATATATATATATATTTTGTCTCAGTAGATCCTGTCTGGTCACATTGAAAGATGAAAAACAAGATTTGATGAATGAGGGCTGTTGTGAAACTTAAAACACAAGATTCGATGACTGACTCACAAACCTTAAGTGTTCATGTACTGTACTACTTACACCCTTAAGATTAGTAATATCAAGAATGTTGTTTGTAACTATTGGAAAAACAATCCACATCTTTAAAGTTACTTTGTCAGTTCGGGACCTAGTTGACCATTGAGTTAGCATCAGTACACTATCTCTTCAGACTAAAGTCAGAGAAAGTGTATTACTGGGAGTTCACAATGTGTTTATGGGGAATGTAGCTGTAAAGCTGACTCTTACTGCACGAGTGCTGCTGAGGAGGTGGGGGGGGGGGATTTTCCTTGGGTTTACTTGTAGCTATATATTAACACCGCTGCTAGTGATATCTGTTACTAGATCTAGGACACTGTCCTGCCCCCAACTCCATGCACTGGACACAAGTACACTCTTATGGCCAGGAAAAGGTAATCCCAAACCAGTGCTAATAGTGCTGAAAGAAGAATTACGGACACACAGATCGTATGGCTGTAATGTTTACCAACAACAAAATTTCTCTCTTAAACTCTTGATTTGTCCTTAAGTTTCCTAACATTTAAAAAACAATGACATACATATTCTCTATGTGCCACTCCCAACTCTTCATTGTAGCTATATGATTCTTACACCTTCATTTATTTATTTAGTTAAGATGATGTACATTTAGCAGAAGTGTGTCTTTGCATCATTGTATCCACATTTCCCCATAATACAGCCTGACATATCTTGTATCTTAGAGGAATAGTAAAACACTTTGGCAAATAGAATTTCGCTTAAGAGTTAGATGACAAGATCTATTACACTCTCTCATCTGCCGTATTAGGCTACAACCAGCAGCTGGTTAGCTTAGCTTCACACAAAGACTGGAAACCGCCTGTCTGGCTCTTTCCAAAGGTAACAAAATCCCACTACCAACAGCTTTCTAAGATCTTTTAACTCGTTATATCTCATTTGTTTTATCTGTACAAAAACTGAAATGTAAAAACGTCAATTCACAGTTTTATGGGGCTTTATGTGCCACTATTTCCTATATCCTAGCTTCATTTAGTTACTGCTTTTAGCCAAGAAATAATCTGGCACATAATTTACAGACGTAACAAATAGTAAGTTATCTCTATCATCTAAATTAGTGAGCTTTAAAGGTGCTGGTTGCCACACTTTCTACCTTTTGAACATTGTCAGACTAGCTATTTCTCCATTTCCAGTCTGTGTGCTAAGCTAAGCTAAGCTAAGCTAACTAGCTTTTTTTTTCAATTTACATGGTTTGTCCATGCAACATCAGCTTGTAAAGATGGACCTATCTAGGATCCAGCAGAGTTTAAGAGGTAAATGCGAGGTTATCTCATCTGGAGTAATGCTCATTGTTGTTTGCATGTTGGCTTGTTTCTTACTTTATGAACTCCAGGCAATGTCTGAGAAATCTGGTTCTAAAATAGTCCGGGGTTTTCCCTTTCACACATGTAGGACTCAACAAGAGATTGTCTGTGTCAGACACATTCTCACTTACTGGAAAAACGTTTGGTTTGGTTTAGACCTGGCTTGGCGCTGGGTAGAGTGTGCAGCTGACAGGACATGATGCAGATTACACCATGCTTTCATAATTTGGGTCATAAACAACCAAGTCTCTTGTTGTTCCTTGAATTTGTCTGACAATGTCGGCATTGGCTCTTACCAACAGAAGTTCCTGAATGTCGTCGTCTCTTCAGTTGACATTTTCTTCTTCTTCAACCTGATGTTTGATTTCTTCTGGTTCTGCATGAGCCGCATGAAACGCTATCAACATGCCCATTATTTTGCTGTGAACTCTCACATATTGGACATAATCAGAGATAACAGAGTTTGTGCTATTTTGCTGGCAGGGTAAATACCATTTATTGTCTAGTCCAACTGATTCGGACATTTGTGTTCTCACATACAGCTCCGCCAGGTAATGTCCAGATAATTTTAGGTTTGCAGTGCATGTATGAAAAGGGCTTGTCTTTCATATGATGAGTAAGATATCAGAGGGAGTTTAGTGAGCAAGTTGTTGTAGCTCTAGCTGAAGCCTGCAGACTTTGTTTTGTCAGCACACAGGCCCTGTAGCCAAGTTGCCTTCCTTGGAAAGCTTTTGGCTTCTCAGAGCTATAAATCTTACTCTGGGCATTTATGGATGTTTCTGAAGCACTGAGGGGAGCTGCGAGTGTGTGTGCGTGCATGAATGCACAACTGGACCCCTGGCCACGAGCAGTTCCTGGAAGCAATGCTTTCCTCGTTCTGTTTTTTCCTGGAAAAGGGAAGATTGACAATTTGTTTGGCCTTCTTCCCTCCATTTCTGCTCTGCAGCTATCCTGCATTGAGGCTGCTTCAAATTAGACAATATGTGAGGAGCTTGGCAGTGTGTGCGTGCATCTCCAGACGTGTGAACTTATATGTGTGAGCTGGTATGTTTTCTGGTATCTATTTTTTTTCTGATACGCACAAATCAGTATCTAATGTGAGTTTCCATTTGTGAGTTTAAGACTAGTATGTGTGCAAGTGTGCACGTGTCCGAGAGAGAGGGGGGGGGGGGGGGGGGTCATAAAGTCACAGTGCCACAGGGTCAAAGTGTCACAGGTGTCTGAACTTAAGGCTTGATGTTCCTAGAAAGCAGAGGCATGAACCCACCCTTTGTCTGACCCTTTGAAAATAACATGTTGTCTTACCCTTCACTGAAATATTCGACATGTCAAACCCACTGCATGGTTTGTACCGCAATAAAATCTTTATTTTTTCTCCCTTTTTTGACAGGAGAGCATGGACCGCACTTCCTCTCGCAGGCCTGAGGAGCTGATTGTTCCAGGCTTTCAGCGCTCAGCCAATCAAAATGTGCCACATCACCATGGTAACTCTCCTCTCCTCATCCAACCTATGTTAAATCTATACAGGGATGAAAATCAGAAACTATGAAATATTGTCATATTCCCCATTCTCTATATCTACTCGTAATGTTGTAAAAGATGGATGACACAGTTACTTCCATATTTCCCTTTTTCATACTTTTCTTCATGGGATCTCTCCAGAGCCGAAACACATTTGCGGTTCCACTGAACGTTCTTCCTGTGTTCCTATAAATCCCCCATCTTATTCACTATCGCCAACTCCATCTAGGACATTGTCTCCCTTCATCACTGCAGGCTCTGCTCTCCAGATGGAGAGGTTATAGACAAGTGTTAAAGTGCCTCCCCCACTTTTTTTAGCACTGCTCAGCACTTTTCTACAACCCCCCCTCCACACACACACACACACACACACACACACACACACACACACACACACACACACGCGCACGCATTAGCCTGCTCCTAAAATATTCCTAGAAATCCCTTCAGCCATTGTGGAAAATCTTGGGAATCCTTTTTGGAAAGCGGCCAACTTGTGGAGATAATGTAAATTATCTCTCCCCAACCTTTTTTCTTATCCTTCACTTGGCTTGGTGGTTAAGTGGATTGTCTGCTCTGTGAGAGTATTAACTAAGACTTCACATGAACAGGGGCGAGTGGATGGTGTGTATATATAGGCCTATAGGTCACCCAGTGCAGGGCAGAGGGGAGTTTATGGTACGTAGGCCATATGTCTGTGGGGCAGGGTGTGGATATAGTAGAAGGTATGCTGGTTCATACTCACTGTGGTTACATTACAGGCTGTGACACCACAGACGACCCCAGAGTGATAAGAGGGGTCTTTCTCTTCCTTTTTAACAACTGGAAAAACTTTTGCACTAATATTACTCCTGCTTTCCTTACCTACACATAAAAAATATAGATTGCAGCAATTAACTTAAAGGTGTTATTTACGACATTCAGAGTCTGGGCTGGGTTTGCTTCTGCTACGACTCCATCCAGCCACCATGGGTAATAATGGCCGTTTGAACACCGCTCTCCCATGCACTCCCGGCCTGGGCCAGAGCGGCGGAGATTAGCTAGCCAGTGGGACCCGAACACGAAGAGAGGGAGGGGGGGGCAACAGTTTCAAGGGGAGGGACTTGCATACACTAACATGCACGTGCACCCAGCCCACCTACCAAAACAAAGAACAGAGAAGTTCAGATTAACACACATAGAGTGAGTGTGACTTCATTCTCTTCTCCAGATGCTATTACTCCACTATATCGTTATGCAGCAGATATTTGTTTGCTGCTATATTAATGTTCTAAATGTCATTTATAGCATTTTTAAAGTAAAGGACACACAGAATTTACTATGTCCTTTTCTGCAAAAGAAAGTGTACTGTAGGTTTGTGTACAGTGATCCGAATTTTCAGCTACAGTATGTGGCTCACATGCATCAGCATCACTGAATAGCAGCAGTTAGTTCTTCCATATTGCACTGTTTGCATGCAAGAGAAGGATTATAATAGTTGTTTAGGGAAACAAGCACTCCTTTTACAGATTAGTTAATGTTCAAAGAGCAGACGCCAGTAAAATAAGATGAAGATTGGTTCTGAATAAATAAATAAATAGATGAGATGTTTAACTGATCTGAATTTCCTATGCTAAAGACCATCATATAGTTATATAAGCCTTAATCTGTCAAATGTCTATTGTTTTTAAGGAGACTCATTCAGTTTTTAGTGTAGCCATCAATCATTGAGTTTCCCTGATAATGTTTTGGTAGAAAAAAAACCTGATTGATAGCTGTAGTAAAAAAGCCAGAGTCAAAGACACCCAGCTGCTGTTTTATTCTGACTTTGTACTCCAGAGAAAGATCACATCAACCTCACTGATGGACGTGCTGTATATATTTAGATCATGCCAGGCTCAGGTTACACGCCCTTCATTTATGCTGGGCCTGTCTTTTATGATGATCTGACGACATGTGTCATACATACCATGGCATTGACTGCATGTAAGCCAGCCAATATACTGTACCAGATTTAATGTTTTTTTAATTTAATTTATTGTTATGAAGCCTCTTATTTGTTTTGTGTGCTTTTCCTCCAGACTTGCCCTGCTTCACTTCAATAGAGTTAATCCATTGAGCTTTATAAATACAGACCTATGCTAGTTAGTTAAAGTTAAAAGTTCAGAAACTTGCATCTCAGTAATGATTAAGAGAGGAAAGCATTTTATCCACCCGCACTTACACATCCTGTTTGATGAGTGTGCTCAGACGTCACTAGTTTCACTTTTTTTTTTTTTTTCAACAAGTGTGTTTATTAATTTTCAGAAAATAATCACACTACAACAAATAATACAGGTGCAAATCAGAACTGTCACAGTAAGGCTCATCTTCAATAAAATAAACATAAACATGACAGGGCTGTAACATGCGATATTTGACACAGTAAGTCAGCATAAGTCGTCCTTAAGAATCACCGGTGGTCCAAATGTTAACTTATCCCAATGTTATCCCGAAGAGAAAAGCACATCAAATAAAATTAAGCAAAGACAAACAGACGCATACTAAATACATAGCAATACTCATTTGTTGATGGTTGACACACCGAAAGCATGCCTCCAATGCTTTCCTCCCCTCTAAGAACACCATAAAGGATCTCCACATATTGTCAAAGACGAGATATTTACCCTTTAACGTAAAAGTGAGTTTTTCCAGTGCAAGACAGTCTGACAGTCCTGCAAGCCAGACATTAACACTTGGTTTGATAGTGGATTTCCAAGATTTGGCTATGGTATATTTAGCTTGTAAGATGCAGAAAGTAATCATAGATTTATTTGCCTTGCTGAGATTATGATTTACGGGAAAAATGCCAAAGATACACAGTTTGGCGTCTAATAATAGCTTTATACCTGTTACATGTAAAATCATATCCATTACTTCCCTCCAGAAAGCCTGGATTTGTGGGCAGTCCCATAGGCAGTGATATAATGTGCCCTTTCTTCCACATTTGTAGCACGTGTCTGGATTATTGGGGCTGAATTTATTTAGCTGAGTTGGTGTTACATATGTTCTCATTATCCACTTATACTGAAGTAATTTAAAATGGGTATTTATTGTTTGTATTTGAGATTTTAAGCAAATCTTCATTCCTCAATTGAGATTGCAGAGTTTAAATCCTCACACCATGCCAATCTCTTACTCTCTGAGGAAACCTTTGATCCATCCATGATTATTGCATAAAAACTTGACGTCAATCCCCTCTTAGGGTGTTGATTTGTTGCTATTTCTTCTATACAGCTAAGAGTAGGTAGAAATAAAGATTTCTGTATCTTAAATATATAACTTCTTATCTGCAGGTATTTAAAAAAAGTTTGTGGTTGGATGTCATACTTTTGCCTCAAATCTTCAAATGACATGAGAATGTTATTGTTAAATAAATCAGCAATTTTACTTAGGCCTTTGTTTACCCAAATTTTGAAGCCCATACCATGTTTGCCAGGTGTAAAAGCACTGTTACCCCAGATTGGTGTAAATTGAGATAACACAGGTAACTCACCAGTATGTTTATGAACCTCATACCATACCATAATCGAGTTTTTAACAAAGGGATTATGTGTTAATGTCTTTAATCCTTTTAAGTTAGCTGAATATAAATATGAATTGAGTGGTAGAGGGGATGTCATGCTTCTTTCCAAACTCATCCAGGAACGTGGCGTTTCTTGTGAGAACCAACAAGAGGTAGTAGTAAGTTGGGCAGCCCAATAATACCATTGGAGGTTTGGGAGTTTCTCGCCTCCTCTATCATAGGGGAGATAAAGCAAAGATAAGCGAAGTCTAGCCCGTCTGTTGTTCCAAATGAAATTACAGAACATGCTTTTCATCTTTGAAAAAAAATGAGTAGGAGGACCAAGAGGAATGGAATGAAAGAGGTAGAGAAATTTCGGAAGAACATTCATTTTAAGTATATTGCTACGCCCTTTCATGGAAATTGGTAACATGGACCATTTATTAATAGACTCTATTACTGGAGTATAATTTGCCTCTACTGAATCGTCAATTTTAGGGGTAATTCTAATACCAAGATAAGTGAAGCTATCTCTAACTATTTTGAATGGTGTTTGAACTGGGGGATTTACTCTTTCAGAATGCTTAAGGAAAAGAATAGCAGATTTGCCTTCATTAATTTTGTAACCGGAAAGCTTACTAAAAGAAGTAATGGTATTAAACAAGTGATGTAGTGACTGTTCTAAGTGGGATAAAAAAATCACAATATCATCCGCAAATAAGCCTATTTTGTTGTCAATCTCATTTATTTTAATGCCGGTAATATTCTGATTACTCCTAATGGCAATAGCCAAGGGCTCAATTGCCATCACAAACAGAAGAGGTGAAAGGGGACAACCTTGGCGTGTGCCTCTCGAAAGTTCGAAAGGATATAATATCGTTAGTTAATACTGATGCGACTGAGTTATTATACAAAACTTTAATCCAATTAGAAAAAGAATTACCAAAGCCAACTCAACTCGATCAAACGCTTTCTCTGCGTCCAACGAGAGCTACTAGTTTCACTTTCACTTTATTATCCATAGGAAAAAACGGGCTTCCTACAATGCAAAATGTGACTACACTGACAACAAAAAATACAAAGTGATTTCGGTACAGAATTAAATGATTTGTTGACTCCTTCTGCAAAAGTACCAAGTGCATGTTTATGATAAATATAACTGGAGTATATATTTTTTTATTGCAAATAAAGGAATTGAATTGCACTTTGCCCTTTAAAAACCTGAACACCCAGCTCTCTTCTCTGACCTCGAGACTGCCGTCAGAGATCGATGATTGCGGGTTGAAGTGGCCAGGGACAAAAAGCGCTCATTCAGTGTATTCTGGGATATTACAGGAATGAATTGGCCACACTTGTATGGTAGGTTTTGTTTGTCAGAAGCTAACCAGAGTGCTGCTGCAGTTCATCTACGTACATTCAAAGTCACAGTTAGTAGAAGAGAAGGAGGAGGCATTTTCATGCTATATGTTCTCTGGCTTCACCGACTGAAGCCAGTAGTGCAGTGTGGGCCAAGCCAGCAACGGGAGGAGGGAGAGGAATGCCAATGAAATCATCATTATCCTCTTAAAGCTGCACTAGGCTACATTTTTATGTAAAACTCCTGCCGGCTTATCAGCCTTAATCGCAAAGTAGTGCTTCAACAGGGAAGAGAAAAAAAAACATTCCTATTGCCAAAATTAAGATGGAGGATAAGATTTCTGGATATTGAAGTTCTGAAGAGTTACATTTATCGCTCCACCTGCAGCCTTTAATGTGTAATAGGCCTTTTTCACAGAAGCTATTTTGACATGTTACAGTAAGAAAAGCACGTGTAAATAATAAAAATCGTGTCATCCCCTCTCTTTCTCATCCCCTTTCTTGTCTATCCACTGTCACTATTGAATAAAGGGAAAACCCCCAAAAAATAATCTTTAAAAAAAAAGAATGATGGCTGAATTTCATTGAGCTGTCTCCTTTCCTGGTATTATTCATATGGACTCACTCACATGCTTTTCCTACTGTGACAAGTAAAAATGTGAAAAAGGCCTACAGCATATTGCAGCTTTACATGTGCTCTCTTGTTTTTTTTCTGTGTGTGTGTCCCCTCCCCAACCCATGTCCCACTCATGAACCCCAGCATCACATGCCCTTCTGTCCCAGAATGTCTTTTCTGTGTGTGTATGTGTGTCATGCATACCTCTTTGTGATCTGAGATCAGCTTTGGTGTGTGTGTGTGTGTGTGTGTGTGTGTGTGTGTGTGTGTGTGTGTGTGTGTGTGTGTGTGTATATGTGTGTGTGTATACATGCAGTACAATGTGTACTTTTTTGTTTAATTCTGTATAATTACATGCACATGCTCAACAACACTGCATAGAGTACATGGTGTCCAAGCCTCTGTGTGTGTGTGTGTGTGTGTGTGTGTGTGTGTGTGTGTGTGTGTCTGCCTGCGTGTTTTGGTGCCCTACTTTGTCCTGATCGTGAACGTTCCCCGAGTGCTGTAATTTCTTCTGACAGGAATGTCAGGAATTCTGTGTGTGGTGTTGGGGTGGGACACACATAGGACCAAAGGGCTTTGGACACACACATGTACACACACACACATACAGAAGCACATACCACACTTGTAGGGACATTTAACAGACATACTAAGTCTTGCACTCATCTGCCCTTGACCTAAAACTGGCTTTATGAGAGATATTTCAATCCCGCTAGTACACTTTTCCCCACTAGCTGGCAGTGCACATTAACTTGTAAGAAGTGTATGTTTAGAAAATGCAGTCTGCAAGTTCAACTCCATTTGTTTCTGAAGGGCAATTGATTTTGCAGTATTAAGTATTAATCCTGGACTGACTTCAGTTAATTAATAACAGGTCAGGTTAAAAGATAAGCAATGACTGGCAACTGCCTTGTTGACTGTCCTGCAAGAGCAGCTCTAGAGACCCTTTCACCCTGGTTTGGTTTAGTGTGGGTTCAGTCTGTGGGTGACTGTTGGTTCCAACTTACAGTGCTTGATGAACAACTCAGCCCCTTGAATGACAGGTTTCACATAATCTGACCAATGGGAAGCTAGCGAGTTAGTCTAATACACAGCCATTGGAAGAAATCCAAGCCAAAATGAAATCCAACACGAGGAGTAGTGATACTTCATAACAAGGCTGTGTGTTCTCTCTGCTCTTGTGCTCGATGGTTCTGGACCACAATGTGCTTCTGACAATATTTAGACTGTTGACTGTGTTAAATAACAACTAATTAAAGGTCAGAATGATGTGGCATTGTCTCAGTATGCACAGTAGGAGTTTCACCCTAACAGGATCCTCCTGAGGCGAGTGGATCTGCTGTCGTGCAACTTTTGCTGTCACTCACTCACTTTCTTCTTCCACCCTTCTCCACCTCTCCCATCCCACTGTCCGCCCGCTTCTACAGACGACGATGTGGATCTGGAGCAGCTAGTGAATGACATGAACTCCTCCATGGAGAGTGTGTACTCTACGCAGGCAGACACGGCGCTAATCCTAAACAATGGCCATGTGCATGCTCCACACCACCACCACCACATGCACCATGCCTACGCGGGACAGGGCCAGTCCCACCGTCGTCACACCCCGCCCTTGCTCCCTTCCTCCCCCTCCAGGGAGAAGCTGCGGCACTCTCAGCCCATGCACATCCAGGCCGTCAGGTAGATACACATTACCTGTCCCCTGCATCCATTTCACTCTCTAATGTTAAGATAAAGACAGCTGGCAAAACTGAAAATATGTATAAAAAACAAAATAGGAAGACACTCTATTTACATATCTTTTTACAATGGAAACACTCCTGTTTGTCTTTTGAACTGTGTGCTTTTGTTGTTTTGTAGAAAAGGTAAATGAAGACAATAAGACACTCTTTGAAAATCACATTAATTAGAAAAGTGTTATTAATAAGCTTCTAAAGCATTTTGACATTAGTTTTGTTTTTGATTGTGATTTTAAAGGCCACAAACACTTTGCTATTTTATACCAAACTCTCAAAATATCTTGTTGATCAAAGGTCAAAGATAACTTTTAAGCATACATATATATTTAAATATATATATATACTATATCGCCTGGTGGTAAGTGTCTTTTTTCCAAAGGCCCAGCTGGGGCCAGTCACAGACTGATGGTAGCATTAATGTAAAGACTATTATTGTCTTTGATGGATGGCATGGCGAAATTGAGAATTAAAAAAAGCTAAAAGGCAGATTCCATTGGGGCCCTACATTAAGTCACTGCTAAAAGCTAACTTGAGATTTGAAAATATGACTACTTCTAAGTTTCCAACCGAGCAGTCCCACTGTAACTGTAGTTTAAAGAACGTCTTAAAAATACATTTTTAAAAAATTTCCAGAGACTTAGACCTGGTAGGGGGCAACTTAGGCCCGGTGGGCCACCGGGCTTGCAATACACTGGGGGAAACCCTGCGGCATCATCATGTGTGTGCAGTATTGTCAGTGTTGCGATGACTAGCCAGCCATGACATTAGTGTATGTGTCTCCCTCTGCAGGTGCCTGCAGGAAGCACATCGGCTGCGTCCAGCCTCCCTGCCTGCCATCCCCAACCCTTTCCCTGAGCTCTGCAGCCCAGCAGGCTCCCCCGTGCTCAGCCCCTTACAGACCTCCGACAACCACGTAAGCACACCCATACCGCATCACTGGCACTAATACACACTCGCTGAAATTATACAACTGACTGGAGGAGGCAGGTATGCTAGTGTTGGAAGCTTCATGACTGAGTGGCTACCTTTCAGTGCTGGGACAGGGAAAAACTAACCACACCAACTTTTCTGAAATGGTTACTGGTCAGTATCACAATAGTTGTGATATATTTTGGACTCCTCGTTGTATTTGATGTCCTTTACTTGACCACTATCACGTGTGTGTGTGTGTGTGTGTGTGTGTGTGTGTGTGTGTGTGTGTGTAACCCGCTGACTGGCCTGTTATGTTCAGCTCAGAACAGCATGTGTTGACTTTGGCTGCGGACAGTCTTTCCTTCTATTACACAGCTCACCCTGGGTTATCTGACTGTACTGTATGTGTGTGTTCTTGTGGATGCATCATTATCAATCACATACACACACACACACACACACACACACACAGAGTGACAGACATGTTTTGCTGTGGACGGAGGTGAGCAATGTCTCCAGGATGCTGCAGACAGAGCGCAGACTTCCGTAGCGGAGCTGGGAATACGGCTGGGAACGTCTGCAGGTCGGATCTCTCTAAACCTTCTGAACCTGTCTGCCGGCTCTGGCAAGACAGGCGCCCATTTCCGGTTCACACGCTTTAACCTTGGCTCTTAACGTCACTGTGTGTGTGTGTGTGTGTGTGTGTGTGTGTGTGTGTGTGTGTGTGTGTGTGTGTGTGTGTGTGTGTGTGTGTGTGTGTCATAACCTTGCCCTTCCTTCCCCCGGTAGAGCCTCCTGTCCCAGGAATGTTCCATCCCTCTCAAAGATGTTTTCAGGATGCCCACCCTGAACAATAAGAGTTATTTTAGATGCTCACCCTTTCTTGCTCACTTAAACATATAATTACACGCACAAGTGGCAATATTCAGTTCACACGCACACAAAAACATGTGATAGCATTATTTTTGCATTTTGTTGATCTCATCTCACAAGGTCTGGAGAGAGAACAAGTTTTCAGTTTGTACAAAGAATCTTTTGTGTGTGTTTGAGTCTGTGAGAGCTGACCAGATGTTGCATCATGTCTCTTTCCCAGAACATCTACATTTTATCCAGTTTAGTTCATTTATCTATTGTCTTATGTATCGTATTGCTATAGAGAGGAAAATGCATTTGTATTTTGCTATAAATAGTATATTTACATTTAGATATTTCTTAAAACTGCTTTGCATATGCTTTGTATCTGACATAGATGACACATTTCTGCTATAATGTCTCAAACTGATTATGGCTCAGAGGTAGGCAGCATTTTACTTCTTCTTTACTGCATTTTTCGTAGCATTTCACCAGGTTGGATTAGGCAGGAAATTCTTCAAGATTGCTTATTGGCACAAAAACAGGAAGATGGTAGTATTTTCCAGCACGAACAGCGATAAAGTTCATGGAAAAATCACTTCCAACATTCCATCATGTTTATCATTGTCAGCAAAAGAGAAACAACAAGCAATGGAGGTGGCTGGAAGACTGATAAATGTGTGGCTGGAGGTGATGGGGATCATGGGAAATGAAAGCCACAAGTGTAAAGAAAAATCTCCAGTGTAATTTGATTAGTTCATTAACCAAAGTGATATGACAGTGATACATTAATGCTTAAAAGGCTACATGGAGCAACTTTGATTGCATTGTTCGAGGGATGGCACTGTCGGTTCAGACTAAAATCAGCAGCTATTGGACTGCTATTACAGTGGCAGACAATCAATGACCGCCTGATATTGGCCGATGGCCTAGTGTGTCAGGGCCTTAAGCCTTACATAGCTGTTAGCATGACTGTAGACTTTTAGTCTCGTTTAACAATGTTATGACTAAACCAGCCCCAGTATTAAATGGCCTCCTTTGGTGGATGCATGTGGAACCATCGTGTACTTTAATTCTTTCTAATGCCATGACTAGTCTTCTGCTGATTGAATGAAACCTTCACTGATCAAATCACTTAAGTTCAGCAAGACCAGCGTCACACTGGCCACGACTTTAGCTCCAGACGTCAGTGCCTGTGTTGGCATGCTATGTTGTGTAATGCTATGTGTAAGCTAACAGAAAGGCTATAGGCTAGTTTTGTCCAAGCTTTGAGGATGGCTGACACAACAGTCTGTTTGTCTACAGACATAGTTGCATCGTATTTGCATTGGCATGGTTTTATCATAGGATCTCTCCCTCCAGCTGTAGAGTTGAACATTCTTCACTAAGCTTCAGTCTTTCTCTAAGGGAGCTTATATTATGAGCCAGTAAAACTGTATACGGTATGTGCGTGACATGACAGGTTTGTGGCCTGCGTTGTCTCTGATAACATAAATGGATTTGTCCTCAGGGTATCATGAACAGATAACATGATGCTGTGTCTCCATCAGATTTTAGAAACTAGTTTAGGGGATCTTATTTAACTCTTTGCATGGGGTTTAGTTGCTGCTACTGCCAAAGACTGTTCAGTAGTCTGACTTAATGCTGAACTCTGATAGCAGCCGTTTCCCACGCAAGTTGTGGCAGTCTTACACCATACATTTCAGTAATGTTACCCCGGCTTTGACAAGAATTTGGTCAGGTCATGTCTTTCATCACTGGGCGAATGGGTTTGCTTTGGCATCATGACTGCGGCAGTAACGCAACTCCTGCCTTTATTTGTGGCCAGAGACACAACATTACAAACAACTGCAGGGAGGCCCAGTGGTTAAAGAGACACTCTCTCAAGCAAAGACCTCTGTTTCAAGTCCCCTGTGTTGGCAAGCATCCAACCTGCTGAAGTAGCTTTAAGCAACAGCAACACTGACACTGAACCCCTTAACTGCTCTTTAAATGACCCTGACCTCTGACCTCCCTGTGGAACAAGGGTTTTAATGAAAAAAAAGGATGTGAAAGAGTGTTATTCAGTGCATGATCTCATTATTAAAATATTTGGTGCTTGTGAAATTTAACAAACATTTACACTCTGATCATTTGGGTGTTTTTCTTTTTTAGCAATGCCAGCACATCTAGGGATGGCAATGTTGGTCGGTTTGGTCGGTCCACCACTTTGTCCTGACTGCAATACCTCAACAACTATTAGATGAACTGCCGTGAAATTTTGCAAAGACATTATCCTAATGCCTTTAGTGATCTCCTGACTTTTCCTCTAGCACCGCTAGATCAAAAGCTATCGGATGGGTTGCCATAAAATTTGTCACGGACGTTAATGCCACATTTTGGAGATCCCCAGACTTTCCCTCTAGCGACAAAATCAGAAGAATTTTTTTTTATTTGTCTTTGATATCTAATACATGTCTGGAGCTAATGTTGTGATGGACTTGTCACACCTTTTCCCCTCCATCCTCCTTGCTTGAAATTGGTGGATGCTTTTTGAGATAATTCAGCATTGTTGATGTTGAGCCGTTGTGTGACCACTCTGAACCTTACGCTAAACAACATTGTCCCTCACATTTTTACAATGTTTGCCTTCTGGTTGTCTTTTAATAGCCGGTCTGTGCTTAGTGATTTGATAATACTGTATTTTACTATATGCATTATTCTTATTCTAATTTGCTTGAAAAGAGTTTTAATAGCTGATAAGACAGTTACTTATTTATTTATTTTTAAATCTATGGCTACAGTATATATGCTGTAGCAGTGTCACAAAAACTAAATTAAGGCTCTTGAGTCAGAGTCACACACTCTCCGAGTTTAAGACTCATACCTCCCTCTCTGTCTGTGGTCAGCTGATGAACTTCTGCACGCAAAGGTCTGCTGACCCACTGCAATCAGATCAGGTGCATGTGTGTGTAATGAAGATTTACAGGACATTTTGAGTTTCTGCCAAGCAGTAAATGTTTTCAAAGCCGTGGCAATGTAATGACGCAACTTTGTAATTTATCAGGGAACATACTCTTCTTTGCTTTGCTGCTTTTATTTTACGCTTCACACACTTGCACACGGGCACGCACTCACGCACGCACGCACACACACACACACACTTGAATGTGCTGTCGGAGGATTACATGTGGAATGTCAAACTAGAACTTGATGAAACATTCAGTTCTTCCTGTAGAAACTATAGAAAATGCAACTAGATAATGATGAGAACTGATTGTTTAAGGCACCTCAGAACCTCGGTTGTTAGTGTACAATATCTAGATGAACTTTGAGGGGAGCCAGGAATTCTGATTGTCTGCATCTGATTGCAACACTGATTAAACCATTATTAAAATTAGGCTTTTGGACAAAAGATAAAATGTAAATTCCTGAAGAGGGAGTTTTATTGGGATTTTATCATATGATATCAATGTTATTGTACATGACCAAACTATGCAGCAGGCATTCATTCTGTGGATGCAGAGCTTTGTGTTTCCTTCTCAGACCACACAAATTGGATTAAAGATGATGGGTGGATGGGATCTTTGCATGGAAAAATAAATCACTGTGTAAACATTTCTGCCAAATCTAAAGTTTTATTTCTATATGCCAAGTTCTGTTTTATTGGATAAATTGCACCAACGCCCACATGACTTTATTTAGTAAAAACTTTGGGTGATACTTACACAAGAAGGGATTCCCAGGACTAAGTATTAGACGTCGGAGGCTTTCTGTCTGAGAGAGAGAGAGAGAGAGAGAGAGAGAGAGAGAGAGATGGTGTCATGCCAGTGTTGGGTCATGGGGGGGGTGGGGAGGTGAGCCACTCACTGAGGCTTTGTGGTGGCGCTCCAGTGAGGTGAAATTGAGTTTGGCCTGTCTGCAGAGCTAATCAGCTCTGTCTGGCCTGAAACCCGACCACTCACAGACATGAAAGACAACTGATGCTGTATTAGACCAGGGTGGGAAGTCACCACCAACCAGCCTTCAAATGCTGACATTGGTGATGGGTGTGTTAGTCTACAATGGAAGCCTCCAACAGTGGTTTGTAGTTGCTGCTATAATAATTTCTACTATTGCAGGACAATCTAAGAATTGGCTGTTAAATGAATATCTATAGCCATTTAGTAAAAATGTTACGCCATTTACAGTAGAATAATTGGCAGGTAATATATACATCTTCAGAAAAAATAACTTACAGATTTGTCTGGAAGTAATACTAAACTAACCGATTGAGGCAGCGGTAGGACAGCAACTCACGTGTTCTGCGAGGTAAAATTACTAGTTTTGTCAAAGGAGTCTGGTGGCTTTCAAGAGATCATAGATAACGTTTTCAGTTCCCCCTGTGTAAACTTAAACAGAGCTGTCTGACAGCAAGGTAAAGCGGTGAAACATTCTAAATATAGTGATCTACTGTAGGTAATACACTGACTATGGATAAGTACCTCATACAACCCCACTTCAAAAATATCCAAACTATCCCTTTAACTATTCTGAAACATTACTTTTCTCATGTTTAAGCCATTTTGTAGTTAATGTTTCACTGTGTTTGATGGCATTTTCGTGTTACATCTTACAACTTCTATGAAGCCTCAGATAACTGACAGCTACCCTAAAACTTAAACTTGTAAAAAAAAAATCAGGTCCTTAAGTGTTAGTGCGTTCCATTTACGTCAGAAGTTGGAGGGCTGAGCTGGGAATGACGTCACACCCGAGTTGATGGTGTTCCATTAAAACAAGTCGAATTTCACCGTGGGGTTTGCTCTATCCAATGTTAGCGATACCATTTATAACAATGCATTAGGCTGTTTTTTTGTCTATACAAACAGCGTAACATGTCCACAGATAGAAGTTGGACAGTACTGTATTTAATGATAGACAAATAAGACAGAAGTGCTAATAAACTGTATATTACCACAGCTTTCACTGCTGTTGGTGCACGGAGCAGCGGCTTGCTCGGGGTTCTGTAAGGTTCTCCGACTTCCAAACTCTGAAATCTGACTTCAGGGGGACATGTTTCCGACTTAGAACTCAAAAAATTCCGACTTCCAATTACAAATGGAACACACCATGTGACCCAGGCGTTCTCTTCCACTTTTTTTTATTACCTTTTTTTTGCCATCTAGCTTTTTGCTTTTTTCTGAAAGCACATGTGAATGAGGGATGGTTCGCATCAGCTTGTGAAGAGATGAGTGTCAGTAATCAATATTTTTCATGTGTTTTGTAAAGAACAAGGCACTACTAAGCACTATCTACAATTTCAATTCATTGATGGGAATATCTGACTTGTAGTAGCTTTTTAAGGTCTCTTGTAAAGAGGTTCACATACTCTTTCCTATTTGGATTTTTAACATTGGAATATTTAATAAATATGCCAATTCACAAAGTATTTGAGTGTTATTAGTTTATGATAGAGTATTATTTCTATTATAGTGACTTTGATCAAGATTAGACCACATTTAATGGATACATTGTGCATAAATGTAGTTAATTGCAAAGGTTTTACTTTCTTTTTCTTGGCAATCTACATTCATAATGTACATGACATCATTTTTTTCTCCAGTTTTTATCAAATCATTTTTCATCACACACTATATTTCTTTGTATGCTTTACTATGTTTTCAATACTCCAAGTAGTAATTACTTGCCGTTAATTTTTCTGTAGTGCAGCAAATAAATTGCCATTTACAATTTTCCACATTATTGCTTTTTTTGCATCTAAGTTTTTATCATTTTTCTTCCAGGTTTGTTTTCCTGCTGTCAAACCACGTCAACCTCTAAATCCAGTCATTACATTACATTCATTTGTAAGTTTTATATTATCTTTTGCCACAATGGTTTGTAAATAATAAAACATTCCAGAATGCATTAAAAAGATAGTGGCCATCACTACCCCTGCACCCCCCTATCTATGAATGAATTAAGATTGTTTTTTACAATCAGTGGGTCGTATTACCGTGGAACAGATCTGCTCTGGCTTAAGACAACCAGTTTACTGCCTGTGTTAGCTTATGTGAGTGTGTGCATTTGGTGTGTGTGTGTGTGTGTGTGTGTGTGTGTGTGTGTGTGTGTTTACCTACAGCTTGATAGGTTTAGGGGCCCATAAACCTCTCGGTCAAGTGGGCCTGACCCTGGCGCAGATTATTGTGTTTGACCTCTGACCCCGTACACACTGTGCTTGTGTGTATGTGTTTGTTTATAGGCATGCAGGTGTCTGTCCATGACCCTTCAATCCAATATGCTATGGTTTGTGTGTGTGTTGCTATAAGCAGCATAGGAGACCAATAACCCTGTACGTTTCCACCCCTCACCCACCTCTCGTGGAGAGAAAAAGAGTGAAGTGGGGGAAGGGAAATCGGGGGGTCTTTAACTTGTTAGAAAGTTAAAGAACAAGTAAACGAACAAATGGAAACAGAAATAGAAAAATTAGAAAGAAAGGGGAGATTAAACCGAAGGAAAGTGAGCTTGTTATCTCCCTTTCTTTTACATGTAAGAGCCCAGAGTTATACCGCTCCCCAGATGGCTGCAAAGCTGCAGCATGAGACTGGAGGAAAAAGCCGAGCAGTGAAATTAAAAAAAACTGCCGGAGCTGGTTGTCATAGTTTACATTTTATCTTCCTCTTTTAAGTGTGTGTCTGTGTCTGTGTCTGTGTGTGTGTGTGTGTGTGTGTGTGTGTGTGTGTGTGTGTGTGTGTGTGTGTACGGCTCATAGTTCTCATGCACACTGTATTAGGGGCCAGCTGGGTTGGCCTGCACTCTACACATGCGCCTTATTATGACTCAGTATTGCATTACTGACATTCCTCCATAGCTCTTTTCTTTTTCTCTATTTCTTTCTTTCTCTCTCTCTCTCTCTCTCTCTTGGCAGGGCAGATTTGCTGAGCAACCACCTCTTCCCCCCAACCCCATCCCTACCCCTCCCTTGACCCCCCTCAGCAAAGCCCAAACGCCCGACACGTGATCCCTACAGCTTCATATCGAATCACCCCACCGTTTTTTTTTCAATTGCCTTCTTTGCAAACCTCGAAGCCGTGAGTGTGCGTTACACATGTTGCTCTGGTCCTAACACTCTCTCATAGTATTTCACATACTGCTGAAGAAGAGGATAGGAGGGAGGGGGTAGAAATTAAAACCGTCAGGCAGCTCAAAGCAAATGTCAGTGGATGCATAAGAATAAGGGATGTGTGTGTATGTTTTCAGTGATTGGCTTAGTAGTTTGAGCTGGTTTCCCTCTATCCGTGTGTGTGTGTGTGTGTGTGTGTGTGTGTGTGTGTGCGTGCGTGTGTGTGGAGTTATGGGCGTGTTTTAGAGAGAAAGACTATTACTTTTGGTGCGGCGCTATCGGTAAAAGGAGCTGATGGTGATCTTTTTTGGGAGGGATGAGAGGATTTGAACGTAGCCCTGAAGATAAGAGTGTAGAGTACGTGACAGGTAGCAGCTCACCTTTTAAAAATCCCACACTGGGTTAATCCAGTGTGAGGAGGAGGGGGAGGAGGAGGAAGGGGAGGAGGAGGAGGGAGGAGAAGAGCGGCGGCTCATACCACTCTTTGCAGCTCAGCCTTTATGCTGCCCAGCACGAGAAGAAGGAGCAGGCTGTCTCTCTTTTGCTCTGTCTCTCTTTCACTCTCGTCCTTCCTCTGTCACTTCCTCCCTCTCCCCCCTCTTCCCTCTTACCTCTCATTCTCCTTGCCAATCTGTCCCTCCCTCCCTCTCTTCCTGACTTCCTTCCCTCCCTCTCCTCCCCTCCTCCTCCTCCCACCCTTCCTCTCTCTCCCTCTCTCCCTCTGTCTCTCTGTGTCACTGGAAGGCGTCTCAGTGTGAAAATGCCATCCTGCTCTCCAGACTGTTGCCTATTTCAGGCTGTGGAGGTAAGAGACTTGTATGCGCGTTCCTTTCTTTTCCGGATGTCTGTCGGGAGCTGCGTGGGTGTACGTGTGTTTGCGGTTATCACTTTGCAGCGATGAGGACCTTTGCATTTTCCCACCGTCACTGTTTCTAAAACTTTTTTCAAGCAAAACTCATGCGTCATGAAATCACTTTTTTCGTACGGGGGCGTGAGGGAAGAGAGGAGGTCTTCTGGCTTTGCAGGGGCAGAGAGCGCTGTGACGTTGTTTCTGGTTGCATTTGGAGTCTCTATTTGCAACACTGTGCTGGGTTTTTTGTGTCATTTCTAGGCCGCCGTTGCTGTCGGTTTTTGGTGTTTTGTTTGTTTCTACTTTGTGGTGCCAATGTTCGACTTAATTTTCCATACCCTACTTCCAGACCTTACCCATCACCCTATTTGTGTCTTGTCTCATGTAATTTTCAACAGTTGTTCCCCGGTGGTTTTGTGTGACGTGCAGGGCAGCAGAATCCCTGCCGTGGACAGAAGATGTTAAGTATGTGGGTGTGTAAGGAGACACACACATACACGCGCGCACACACACACAATTTCCTTCTGATATATGGAAGATAATCTGAATCGTCTGTGTGGTTTTCAGGCACTTTCCAATGTTAATTTGCTCATATTTATGTGTTGCGCTGCATGTGGTAGCGAGCTCTCTGTGGCGTGGGTGAATCTGCTCATAATACAGTGGTGTGAAGCAGCTGGTCTGTGGTTATCTGTGCAGCAACACACTCAGAGAAGACAAAATTACACCCGGTTTAAATTTCACTTTGGGCACTTGGCTGATATGGTTCAAAATGGCGCAACAATGGGAGGTACTCGTGCTTTGAACTGTACCCGCTTGCTGCTCCCAGCGATGAAATTTTTAAGGACAAAATGCAAGATGTGTAAATACATCGTTTTATTTTACTGTCCAAGTGTGAATATTTGTTTTTTCTCCTTTTCCGATTGCAGATATTCTTGCATGTGACAGAAAACATGTTATTGTGGTTTGTGCGCGAGCAGGTTTACATGCATATCGGTGGATGTGAGTGAGTTTGGTTTAGCCGTGGAAAAAGAGTTGAACTGAGAGCACAGTGCTGGCCAACCTTTCCTGGACGTCATCCTTCTGCCTTTTTTTTAAGCGGTTCTCATGTTGGAGTGATAAAATCATATGAACAGGACTTTTTAAGAGTGGACTTGACAAAGCACCTGGGTATGGAGGTAAATGTAACCTCTAATCTGAAACATTCTCCCTTTTCTCTTGCGGATTCAAATACCCGAAAGTGGCTCAGGACACATCACGCCCTGTGACTCTTATTAGACTTTCTCCAGCCTGTCAAAACATGACCTTCACTGCTCTTGTATCCACATTCCCATTATTATTCCCATGTGTTTCCAGATAGTGAAGGTGTGGAGTGAGGATGGGGCCGGTAAAGTTTTGGAGATCCCAGCAGACATGACGGCCAGAGATGTGTGTCAGCTCCTGGTCTATAAGAGCCACTGTCTGGATGACAACGCCTGGAGTCTGGTGGAGCACCACCCCGTCCTTGGCCTCGGTAAGAATGTGTGTGTATGTATACTGTATATGGTGAGTGTGTGTGTGCACACAGGCATGGATTTGGCAGACTCTTGTGTCTATATTCATGCTCCTTTTGGCAAAAATGAACATCAATCTACTTTTGATACTACTTTGTGCCTCTCTGTATCTGGGTTGGTTATGTGCAGTAGTGTAGCAGTTTATGATAGGGTGATACAACAGCAGTCAGGCGACCCACCACTAATATGAGTCAAAATTTGTTACATTATCAATTATATTTTCCAAAAAGAGCCAACATTTTTGCTCTTTTTTCTGTAAAAGGCTATGTCGTTCAGTAGACAACTGTGATGCATACCAGGAAATATGTTATGTTTAAACCAGCCTTGAGAAAGTGTATAAAAGAAGGGTACAATTAATTATGGAGCATTTACCTTCCACTACATCCGTGTGTGTGTGTGGTTGGGAATACTCTCTTGTGTGTATGTTCACTTGAGCATGGCACCAGTGCTTGTATGCCTTCTATACGGCTCAGGGAGGGAGGTGTGTTGGTTGTAGGATTAAGCATTTTCCATGTTCCGCTTACATGCCTGTTCCCTCCCAATAATTAGCTCAGGGGAAGAGAAAAAACGAAAACATAAGACTCATGCTTTGCTTCTTCACTTTTGCAGTGTCTGCGTTTGAAGCTTTATTTATGTTTTCATTTTTTTTCTCCTGGGTCTGTCTTTGTCCTTGGTGAGAATTTCCTACTCTCGAGTCGTATTTTTAAAGTCAAAGGATTGCTTTGTGCTTTGCTGCTTGATCTGCGTTTCTGAAAAAGGTGCACTGGAGAGATGGAATGTGAGGTGAGGAGAGGGAGGAAGGGAAAAAGAGTGAGAGAGAGACGAAGAGAGAGAGAGCAAAAGAGAGAAAGAGAGGGAGAGATTAAGGGGGGGAGGGAGAGGCCTGGACTAAAGCGTCATACCCCAGCTGGAAGGAACCAATTGCGTTTCTCTGTCGGACGAGCCCCTACCCTTCCCAGCCAATGAATCTTTCCTTAACCCTCCACAAAAAAAATCCCCTGCTTGCAGCCAGCGTACACACACACACACACACACACACACACACACACACACACACACACTCAAAAAGAACTCAGACATTTACACCCTAAACTGTAGCCAGAATATTTTTTCAGCAAGAAAAATGTGTGTGTGTGTGTGTGTGTGTGTGTGTGTGTGTGTATTTTTTGTCTTAATTAAACAAGACTTTGTGAGTTAATCTGGAAGGCAGATTTAGTGCTAAATCCCGGTTGCTATCATATTGCGTGTGTGTGTGTGTGTGTGTGTGTGTGTCCATGCAGAACTGGACCATCCTGTCGCTATTTGTAAGCGGCCTCACTCTGAGATCATATACAATCAACTTCAAGAAAGAGGGCTGAACACACACACACACACACACACACACACACACACACACACACACAGTGCGTTTCACTATCTTTGTGGGGACCCGTCATTGACATAATGCATTCCCTATCCCCTTACCCTAACCTTAACCATCACAACTAAATGCCTAACCTTAACCCTTACCCTAACCCTAACCATAACCTAATTCTAACCCTAATCCTAAAACCAAGTCTTAACCCTCAAACAGCCCTTTAAAGTTGTGGGGTCCAACATTTTGGCCCCACAAAGCTGTCCTGACCCCACAAGTATACTGTATTCACGGTTTTTGGACCCCACGAATATAGTTACACATTCACACACACACACACACACACACACACACACACACACATACACATACACACACACACACACACACACACACACACACACACACACACACACACACACACACACACACACACACACACACACACAGAAAGAAAATAATTGTGCCTCTGTGGTGCACAGTGAGCAGGTTAGGCCTGTGTGAGCTCTTAATGTGTGGTTGTGTGTTTGTCTGTGGCTTGTACTTTGCTTATGGCTTCGCTGCTCTCAGCAATCAGCCTAAATACATGACATCATCTTCCTGCAATGCCCTCACCACCACCTCCTCCTCCTCCTTCTCCTCCCCCCTCTCCATGTCATATCACTTCTCCACCTTCACCTCCTCCCTCCCTGCCTCACAGTGCTTTTTCTTTTCACAGTCCCTCCTCATTTAACCTCTTATTCCCTTGCTCGTCTCTTAGTAACAGGCCATGTATTTGTATTGCTGTGTCATTGTATACAATAACAGTAGAACTGGTGATATGTTTGTGCTTAGTGTCAGTTATCACACAAGATGCAGTGTATAAGGCAAGTACTGCTAACTATAACTTTTACTATGAAATTACATCATGGAGATTTATGTGAGAAAAGGTGGTGCACTCTATTTTCACTGCTTAAAAGACTCATTCTTTCCAATTTATACCAATTGACAAGGACATCTCAGAATATACTTTCAATGTTAAAAAGAGAAGAGAAAAATGAAGGAAGGGAGAGGAAATGCATGCAGAAGAGCTGCTTGTTATGCTGCAGATCATACTTAAAAAAAAAAGAGAGAATGATAAAGAGTGGAACTCTAATTAGTGTCAATTATATTGTTAAAATGCCTTTTTGATTGAATAAATGATTTTTAACATATGAGTAAGCCCTAAAGCAGTTTACACTGATTTTAAGATGTCTGTGTTTGCCTCCAGTTACATCCTTGAGGAAAACATAACCCCGTTGAGGACTAACACTGTCCGTCTGTGTCCTCATACAGAAAGATGTCTGGAGGACCACGAGCTGGTGGTTCAGGTTCAAGCCTCCATGAGCAGCGACAGTAAATTCCTCTTCAGAAAGAACTATGCCAAATATGAATTCTTCAGGAACCCCCTGGTGAGTCTCTTGCATCCCTAAAAAGTCATTTCTGTGACTGATTCGGTTTAGCACGCATTCCCACACACCCACACACACAGCTGGGGTCCAGCCGATTTTTCAGCCTTGATATTTTGGGGTTGGAGCTGCTGATATTTAAAACCTTTAAATTTGGTTGTTTTAAGCCAAAAAAAAAAATCCTAGTGTCTCCAACGAAATATTTTTCAAGGTGGGCTGATAAACACTCTGTAGCACAGAAATATAATTTCCCCCTCAAAATGTTCATTGATAGTCACAACAATATGACGAGTCTACAGCAATACTAGCAGCTCTTTTAGGCTCTTTTTGGTACAAACGGTCCTTCCAGCTAAATGCTAATGTCATCATGCCAACATGCTCATGAACAACACTAAATGTCACTGCTAACATGCTGATGTTTAGCAGGGATAATGTTCACCATCTTAGTTCAGTGACTTAGCATGCTAACATGAGCTAAATAGCACTAAACACAAAATATAATATAATATATATATAAAATATGTCATTGGTTTGGCAAGTAAGTGGTAATAAACCAATGACTTAGTTATGACACTGCTACTGATATATAGTCACCATGTTGTATTTTTGTTGTAGGGACAGATCATGTCAAAAATATTTAAATCTTGTTTTTGACTTTTTATTTAACAGTAAATTATTATCCAACTGCAAAGCCCAAACAGCCACTATTCTTTCATATATATGTGTATGTATATGTGTATGTATATGTGTATATATATATGTGTGACACAAGGATAGACGAAACTAGTCAGAGAAGACCCACTGGAAGCGACCAAATCACGTAACATTGCCTCCGCCACTGCTCTCTCGTCATGGTGGGCTTGTCAATGCTCTCAAGCTAGCGAGTAGCTTGGTCTTTAGCAACTGTTGTGTAAATAAGCAATCTGCACTCCCACAATTTACGTGACATCGTGCCAAGCAGCACTTTGTTTTATTTGATATCCTTTGGATGCTGATAGCTGATGTTTAGCAGGCATGAGCTTTACCATGTTCAAAATCTGTTTGGTGTGTTAGCATGCTAACATTTGGTAATTAGCACAAAACACAAAGTACAGCTGAGGCTGATGGGAATGTTATCAGTTATGCAAGTATTTGGTTATAACTAAAGTATTGGATAAATATATAAAATATATCTAAAAATATTCAATGTTTATCATGCCTATTGCATCAAGCTCCATAGCCTACTGTAGTTACAGTATGTACACGGATCAATTCTACAATTTATTTAAAAAAATGTATACCTTGTCACGTCTGACAAATAATTTGTCATAGTTAATAAAAGCCCCTTATTGTCCCATAACAGCCTTTACACAATGCTCTCTTTGTGTCGTCTCTGAGTACATAACTGTTTGGTGGGTTAGCGAAGTCAGGGAAAAAAGAAAACTACCAGCCTAGCTTATTGTGTCCTCGCTTATAGCCTAGTACTGCAAAAGTTATTTATGACAATTCCAGCTCTGAAACAAAAATTAAGATGCTGGTCCAGCCTTGGCAATTCAACGATCAAACCGCATGGAGAGAGTGAGAGTTAACACCAAAACAAAAAATAGCTGATTTCTTAAGCAAAATGCCAATCCTCATTCCCCCAATATTACTGCAGAGGCAGCAATATTCTGATAGGTCGACAATTAATTTAACCCTTCACATTCCAACACAAACTGAATAGGCAGATTTAAAGGGTGTATTTTCTGAAAAACGTTTCGTTTAGATGTTGATTGTCAAATTATGAATTGATTAAAAAAAATACAACTGATGACTTTTTAAATATTTTTTAGAATATCTTAGGCCCTCTCTGAGGGCCCTGAGGGTTCCCCACTGGTTTACCCATTTCTGTCTTCTTCCTGGTGATGTCGAAGCTGAATGCTCATTCTACTTTTGCACTCTTTTGAATTTGTTTGGATAAGATTGCGAAAATATAAAATGTGAAGTTGTTCTTCATTTTAAGGACACAGACCTGCCTCTGTAATAGCCAGCGAGTCAGCGTTAGCCAGTTTGCGTGGCATCTTTAGCTGATGTGGACTCAGCATGGGGCTCTACTGTTGCATGCTCTGGCCGTGTATACGGTGACATTATTGCCATGGTGATTTAGGTGTGTGTCAGAGCCAGCAGGTGACCTCAGCTCTGTGGTAATGAGCACAGTAAAACATCAGAGTGCTGGCTGCGGCCTGTCAATCACGCTAAGAGTAGCGCTGCTGGCTAAAGGGGATTACATCAGCGGGTGAGATCATACTGCATCTACTCCCAGGTTGGAGTGCCCTCTCTCTCTCTCTCTCTCTCTCTCTCTCTCTCTCTCTCTCTCTCTCTCTCTCTCACACACACACACACTCAGCTACCTCTCTCGCCCCACCACTTTGTCTCTGAGTCTGTGCTCATCTCACACACACACACACAGAAAGAGAGGCGTATGCTGCATAAAGAAACACTACCCCACTCTGAGCTTGCATATGCAGTAAGTGGTTTCTAGTGCCTCTCTCTCTCTCTCTCTCTCTCTCTCTCTCTCTCTCTCTCTCTCTCTCTCTTCCCTCTCACTCATTGTCAGTCTCTCTGTGTGTTTTTCCATCCAGAACTTTTTTCCAGAGCAGATGGTGGCTTGGTGTCAGGAGTCTGAAGGCTCAATCTCTCCGTCACAGCTCTTACAGGTGAGGTGATGACTCAGTGAAGGGACACATTCATCTTGAATAGCACACATGTAATGACTTGATTCATTACCTAACCCTTAACTAAATTAATCCTAAATCTAATTATATTCCTAAACCTCCTTCCTAACTTTTAAGTAGCCACCCCGAAAAAGCGAAAGCAGGAAAATGCTCTCCCTAAAGAGGTTTTTTTTTCTTTTATCTTTGTTAGGACATCTGGTCGTCCAAAAATATGCATGCATGCACACACACAGTTCCTGAAATCTGCTAATTACATTCACCCACTGCCAGATTTTTGGGCGCATATACAAAAACCTGCCATATTATTCCACTGCGATCTCTAAACACAATGCTTTTTTTAAATGGTTTAAATGGTTTACAACATCTAGTTTTGAGGATGAAACACAATAGATGCTGTTTGTGTGTTTTTGCAGAACTTTCTGAACTCCAGCAGCTGTCCAGAGATCCAGGGCTATCTGTATGTGAAAGAGCCTGGGCGCAGGTCCTGGAAGAAACTCTACATGTTCCTGCGACGCTCCGGGCTCTACTACTCTACTAAAGGAACATCCAAGGTGATTCATTTCTGCTGTGTTGATTCTAAAACTGGTAGGAAGAAGATCAAATTGTTGATGATTGTGTAACCTTTCTTCTTTTTTTGTAAATTTTCATGTTTATCATTCTTGTTTGTGGTTGCAACATTACAGTTTTGATGTAGCCTCTAAGAAAACCTCAGCTTCTTGTTTTTTTATTGAACAAAACTTAAATCAAAAAAAGGGAGAAAAAAACCCAACTCAAATCTTAATTTAGCATTTTGCTAAAGCAAAATAAACCAAAACAAATGTTATAGTTTAAAGCAGTCTATAATGTTTTTCTCTATGTTGTTGCTGACATCCCTTTCCCTTTGTCTCCTCACAACTGAACAGGAGCCCCGACACCTGCAGCTACTGTCAGATCTGGAGGACAGTAACATCTTCACCATCATCACGGGAAGAAAGCTCCACAACGCTCCCGCAGACTACCAGTTCTGCATCAAGGTAACACACAAGAAAACACTGCAAACTGAGCAACTGAATTAATCTATCGCTAGAAATTCATGAATAACTAAATAATTCTACCAGGTTGGATGGGATCATTTTACTTTTTCTAGCACAAATTAGTAGTAATTAGTTTTCTATTTTTAGTGTGTAGTAATTTCCTCAAACCCCAGAAAAAGAAACTGTACCATAAAGCCACCCTATCAGAGGTAGATGAGGAGTGTGGCAGTGTGTCAGAGGACACAATGGTGAAAACCACCCAGTGGGGGTTCAAACACACACTAAGCACTGTGTGTCACACTCCAGGAGTAATCTGTGGTGGGTCACCTGCTGATCTGGGATAAGCCCAATGGGACAAACCAGGATGGTACAGGGAGTCTGCCGCGCCTTGCCGCCCCCTCACCTCTCTCTCTCTCGCTCTCTCTCTCTCTCTCTCACTCACTCACTCACTCACTCACTCACTCACTCTGTCTCTCTCTCTCTCTCTCTCTCACTCACTCACTCACTCACTCACACACACACACACACACACACACACACACACACACATAGCATGTCAGATGCTGTCAGCGGGGGGTGACAATGCAGGATTGGGTAAGGGATTTTACTTGGCAGCTGGGGGTGGCTGGATTGTTGCTATGGTGACATGAATTAATTTATCAGTAGGGTTTGCATCTAAGGAGCAGTCTGTCTAACGTCCTTGTTACCGATGGAGGGGGAAAGGAAAGAGTCGTTGCTGTGATACTGGCATAGTCCTTACTTGTAGGACTTTGATATATTGTTTTTTGCATAAATTAAATTCTAGAGGGCACAATAAAATGTAATTAATTGCCTGTTAGATGTGTCATCTGGTACCTGGAAAAGAAATGGCAAGCTGGTATTCAAAGACAAATAATGTCCTTGTCTGACTTTAGAAAACAGCTGTTAATATGAAGATGTGAGGGTTTTTTGGCCCAACTGATGTGTTCGGAGAATGTTGCCCCAACAAAGTTTAGACATTTTCTTTTTATTGTTATGAGGGCATCTAGACATTTTTATTTTTCAGTGTTGTTTTATGTACAGCTAGATTCTGAATTGAAGAGATTCCATTATTTGCCTCATAGCAAAGAATGGTAAAGCTTGAAAACAGACTCTTTTCACATTTTATGCCAGAGGAGTAAAGGAGGAAATTATTACAGTGACAGTTTGTTCTTTTTACAGCTTTCTTAGAAATAATGTAAGTGTACCGCACTTGTCAACACTGTATAGACTTTGGTGAGTATCACTGACTGGAAAAGGGAATGGTTTATAGGGTGTTATCGTATTAAAGTGGTCACTGTCAGCATGCCATTGGCCCTTTTGAAGTGAGGCTATCTAACATCTTTTAAAGTAGAAATAACACATTCGTCCTTTTATAAATTAAAAGCTGAATTGATAAGCAGTAAAATGCACCCTTGTTCAATTTAATACCCTCAGAGGTTTAGCAACTATAGCCTCACTTGGACTGGTATGACCAGTAGCTTATGGCGGTTAATGTTAGCTATCATTAAAAGTTAGCAACCTTGAGAGTGAGTATGCTAACTGTGTGACTGTCCCCTAGTTGTGTTACTGTTATACTCTATTACAGTGCTACTGTTTTATCTTTTAACATTATTCCATACATGTTACTTGTGGCAATAGTGGCCATTGTTTTTGTCAACCGCTGTATTGTATATGTAATGCATTTGATTGCATCATTGCAATCACTGAAGTACAAACCTGTGTTACAGAACCATTACAGTTTTCACACTGTTGCTTGGTATTGTAGTCTTGCCCTGCCATGTTACAGATTTGATGGTCTCTGTAGTCTGAAAACTGAAATGCCAGAATCCACAATAGAGGCCTTTCATGTTCATGATGAATATCTCATTCATTTAATGTCCCACTGTGTCTGTTTGGTTTACAGCCCAGCAAAGTGAGGAGCGACTGTAAGGAGCTTAAGATGCTGTGTGCTGAGGACGAACAGAGCAGGACCTGCTGGATGACTGCCTTCAGACTGCTTAAAGTACTTTCTTTACTTTCATATGTTCTTATTGTAGTTAAATCCAAGTATGTGAGTTCACAGAGGGTTGACAGATACTGCTAATTGGAACCCAAACCTAATAGTTACTTAGTAAATTCCCTTTTCTTGAAGTGTTAAAGGTCCCATATCGTGCTTATTGTTCAGGCTTATTTTACTTGTTTTTTAAGTTTCTACTAGAACATGTTAACATGCTTTAATGTTCCAAAAACATTATTTTTCTCATACTGTCTGTCTGAATATACCTGTATGTACCATCTGTGTGAAACACTCCGTTTAAGTGCCTGTCTCTTTAAGCTCCCCTCCAGAAAAAGTCCAATTTGCTGCGTTTCTGGGTCTTTCACAAATCTGCGTTCTCGGCGTATCTGCATAGTTTTGCAGCCGGGAAATGACTGTAATGGCACTTTCTACCTATATATAGTAGAGTTGTAACATCACAACCGTACAGTCCTGATGGTTCGTTTCAAGACACCGTTTCTGAATACGGCTGTATGCATTTCTCTGTGGATTGAGCATTTTAATACTTTCACAGTATTAATGCACCTCAACCTGGGACCTTTAACAAAAATTGATTAATCTCTTGGAAACATCAGTTGATGTCGTCTCTTTTCTTGTGTCTTCACAGTATGGAATAGTACTGTATCAGAGCTACAACGTTCCCCAGCAGAGGAAGTCTAACCTCTCCCCTTTCTCAGCGCCTGTGGTGAGTATCTGCTCTATGACATCACCTTCTTACAACCCGCTCTAATGCCCCCACTCAGCCAAGACCAATCCAGATTGATCCATTAATTAGCTGATGGTGAATTGGAAATAACTTTGTGGCCACCTTGTGCCTATGTCTTCTTAAGAGGAAACGCCATTGGCTGGATCACGTTTCCATGTTGCATTAGAAGGACTTCTTAAATGCTGAAATGCTTTTCAATCCAAACAATTATTGCCGCTGTTGACCTTTTTGTTAATGAGGTGACAAGAGTGCTCTGTAGTGGAAGGCTTATGTTCCAGATTCAGGTCAGACTGTTCATTCAAACAAACGGCTATAACTAAAGTACATCCGACACATAACATGTTATCCCAGAGTGATTTGAAAGTGTGAACGTTTACATAATACTCAGACTCACGTGCAGTGTTAAGATATTGCACACACAGCAAACAGAAACCTGTACTAATCACATCAAAGCAGGATGTGTTTTATGTTTGTCTTGTGTTATGTCTTTTAACGTCTTGTTGGAAATAAGTGTTTTCCCTGTCTCTTGGACCCTTTTTGATGTTAGCAATCCATAAATACAACATATTATCATAAAGAGTGAAGTTAAATAAGTTTGTACTGGAACATTATTATTTGTAACTTGTATATCGTGCAAATCATGAAATACCATAGTAATTAATTAGAAGGAAATCTTAATAATTTGAGCAGGAGAGCCAGAGAGCCAGGGGAGGCTTGTGCTTTTCCTCAGAGGGTCTGTGTGCAGACAGGATTTGTCATGCCCCAGTGAGTGTGTCTGGCTTGTTTGACCTCTGACCCTTGTCTACGCCGTGCCCCACCCATCCCCACCCCTACACCATGCTCCTTGTGTACCCCCTCCCCCGCACTGCCCACCTACTCCCCCCAACCCTGCCACGTCTCCTAACAGCGGAGTGTATCTGAGAATTCCCTAGTCGCCATGGACTTCTCCGGGCGGACTGGTCGCGTCATCGACAACCCTGTCGAGGCCCAGAGTGCTGCCCTGGAGGAGGGACAGACCTGGAGGGTAAGAAGGGGGATGGAGCTTGGGAAGTAAAAGAAACATGAATAGATTCAAGCTCCAGTTACGTTTGATGTGATTAACACAAAAAAAATGCCATTTTTTTTATCATTAACTTTCCCTTGGTTTAGTTTGTATTGGACCCTGATCTCTATCATACTGTATGTTATGTCACAATTCATTCAAGAGCACTACTTTTTTCTTTCACATAAATCTTTTTAACCATTATCGTTATGCAAAAGCCTTTTTCCATTTTGAACAAATTTATCTTTCCCCTGCATTGCTTTTCTTAGTAAATTCAAGTGTGCAGCAGCTCCACTTATCTGTTTCTAAGATCACAGCTCTGATGAGGCTAAAGCAAAAAGCAGCTGCTCACTCCATTTTTTTTTTTGGGTTGTGGACAACTGATTGCATTACAATGTTTGTTTACTATACTAAAAAGGATCACACTTAAACAGACACACACAGAAAAATCTAATTCTTTGTGTTTTGGTTCAAATGACTGTTTCAGCACATTTCAGTATGCCATAAAGGTATCAGTCCAAGTCAAAGGGAATATGGTGTTATCTTATGGTAAATGTTGCACATGTGCCCTTTCTTCCACTTAGAAACGGAGCCAGCGCATGAATGTCCTGGGCAGTCCCAGCCCCCTGCACCCATCCTCTCTGAGCACAGGTACTCTCACTTCAGGCCCATGAACAAATACATCATTAATCACCTTATACAGACAGCCTTGATGTGATTTGTTTAATTTTGCTAGTAGATACACTGATGTAAACTGATTATGAATATATGAATACAAGAAAGATGTCTGTCTTTCAGTGATCCACAGGACACAGGTATGGTTTCATGGTCGCATCATGAGAGAGGAAGCCCACAAAATGATCATTCAACAAGGCCAAGTAGACGGGTAAGAACAGCTATAGGAGTGTGAAAAGGTTCGGAGACTCGTTTAGGGATTTTGGTTTGATGTGATGTCATATCGGGGTAAATGTTGCTCATGTAAAATGCAGTAGAAAGCTTTGGGAAAATGTCTAAGAAATTTGAAAAATCAAGACATCACTGCTGCCAAGAAAAGCTTAGATCTCTAAAAATGTTGGTGTGTAAAAACAGCTTTTTGGCATGACAGTCACGCATTTTAGCCTTTACCCAGTGGATTAAGATAAGGTTGTCAAAGAGTCACAGCTCCCTTAACTCATGCAGCAGCATGTCATCAAGCATTTAAATTGTGATAGGATAAAACCCAAGTATATGTTACGGTAGTGATGTATATATATTTCATGAAGCAGTTTGATCATTTCCCTCTAACGTTCTGTGTGTCAGGTTATTCCTGTTGCGGGACAGTCAGAGTAATCCCAAGGCATTCGTGCTCACCTTGTGCCACCACCAGAAGATCAAGCACTTCCAGATCCTACCGGTCAGTCACATTACACAACACAGTCACATTACGCTGCAGGGCGTATGTAATGCTTACTTGTAAAATCCACTGAATCAAGGCCCAGTGAGGCAGATCACTGCTTTACTCTCTTAGAAAAGTACACAACTCAAAATTGTGCTGACAAATAGATTTTTTTAGGATAGTAAAATTAGTAATGATTTCATGTTGTAGCTTGAATGCCTGCTGTCGCAGCTGGTTGGCATCACCAGTAAAGAAACATACCTGTCCCTGCAAATTTCAAGCAGGTCCAACTTTTTCTAAATGCTCTGAGATTCAGCTTAATCTCCTAGTATAAAAAAGACAACGACTTGTCTGCTCGGCCTGCTACACACATTTTCCAAAGCATACCAAGCCTTTTTAAGATTTTAAAAGAAGTTTTTCCTTCCTCCCAGGCAGCCATCTGTTTGATTTTATTTTGTTACAGTACAGAGGTCAACTTGAAATGGCTTAAAGGGCTAGTTCAACAGAGGCTTTCACTTATTTGCCACTAGAGGTGAGGTATTTAGCCATGCAGAAAGTTTTGACTTGATAGTGCTGCTAGATGAAAAGTCAGAGGATCACCAAAGTCAGTAGGATTTATTCTCTCCGTGATCATGAATGTGTGTACAAAATGTCATGGCAATCCATCCAGTAGTTGTTAAGATATTACAGTCTGGACCAAAGTGGTGGACCGACTGACAGACCGTCACTCAGTACAAGATGAAAAGGCCTGTTGACATGAATATTTCCATATATTTGCTCTGCTCTCAGATGTCTGATGATGTGATATATAGCTCATGGTGATAAAAGTACACGCCTTATTGTCATGTGATGGTTAACTGTCCTCTCTCCTCCCTCTGGCTCTGGTCTAAAGTGTGAGGAGGACGGTCAGGTGTTGTTCAGCCTCGACGACGGCGCCACCAAGTTCACAGATTTGATCCACCTGGTGGAGTTTTACCAGCTCAACAGAGGAGTGCTCCCCAGCAAGCTCAAACACCCCTGCACCGCCGTGGCCTTGTGACACTCCCCCATTACCTCCACCCCCTTTTTTTGCACACCTCTCACCCTGAGATCCCACCCCCATCTGCCCCTCCCTCACCAACACAATGAGGTTGAGGAGAAAGAGAAAAGTAAGTCAAGTTTTGGGGATGTGAACAACTCGGCCGGCATTGGAGTTTTAATTTCCCCAATGTGCCAGGGCTTTTCTCCGCCTTACCGCTGTTTGGATGTCTGAATGGGAACCGTTCAGACAGCTAAAGCGTCGGAGATTGTGGACCTAGCAGTCACCCAACTCCTGCGATGTTGTCATGGAGACTGGATTGTTTTGTCATCGCCGTTATTGACCCTGAAGAGAGACCATAATGTTGTGAAAACACAAGACAGCTAAGGTCTGTTCAGCAGGAGGGGATCCCTCCCTCAGAGTCCCTCACCCTTCATCCCCCTTGACCTCCCTCATCCTCCAGGCCTGATAAGCTGTGGTGCCTGCCCCACCCTCGCCCCTTCGCTACAGAGGTGGGCGGGGAGCGCCACCCTCTGACTTCCTCATCAATCATCAGGGATGGACGGGAACCTCTCTGGGTCTTATCAAACTCGATCCAGGAGTTTTCTCAACCTGTGCAGTCCAGTCTGGATAAGCTGACACCCTGCCCCCCTCCAACCCGACACCCGAGTGGACTTGATGTGGCCTCTCTGCTGTGTCCTGTCCCACAACCCCTTTTGGTGCAACCCCGATCCCGCCTCTCCTCCTCCACAGAAGCTCAGAGAAATGTCGGGAGAGAAGTAGCTAAAGGCAAGATAAGCAAAGCAGTGGCGAGGGTTTGCTGAAAGGACAGAGGAATGTTTATCAGGAAGGCTGTAACAAGCCTCTCTTGTAGAGTTGATTACTTGATGTCATTTTAATGCTTTTTTATTACTGTTGATTCAATGCAGAACTAGTTTTGCACTCCCGGACGGACAGGCGACAGTTGTTTTCTGTAGCTAAATGAAGCTGCCTGCTCTCCGTCCCCCCCCCCCGCCCCTCCCCTTCTGAAAAGCATGCATGTGAATTTCCACCAGTTCTGATTGGATTACAGTGGCATGGGAGCAAAGAGAGTTAGGGCTGATTATGCAGTGCCTTTCAGGAAGGTTTGGGGACATGTTTGACCAATGTGTGGCTTGTACCAACATGACCGTGCTGTGGTAAAATGAGTAAAAGAATGTGCTTCTCAAGACCATGAGGAAGAGGAGGAAGACTGTTAAATAGACTCCTGAAAAGTGTGTCCACCCCCAAGCTTCAGCCATTTATTTTTTATTTTTTAAATTGAAAGGGTTAAATCTGTCGGTGAATTTGTCTTTGAATGTCATTCTTTTCCCAAGTCTGTTCCTAACTCACTGCTTGCACATTTTAATTATTGATTTGATATTGATGGGTTGGAGCTGTCATGTTCGGATTCTGACCACTGTTCCCTCACTCCAGAAAAGCAACAAAAGCACTCCATAATTGTTTTTGTTTTGTTTTTGTTTGTTTTAATATGGAATTGATCAAATGACTTGAAATGTGAACTTGATTGTGCGTCAACACACAGTGGAATGAGATTCACTCGCCTTAAGTGAAAATTGTGAGCCTTGTGTATAAAATCAAAGCTATATTATAATGCACATACAGTACCATATTTCAGATTTCAAGAAGATGGAGTAACATAAAGAGTCTTGAAGATTATGGTAAATGGATAGTTCAACACTTCCTTTTCACTTTCTTGCTGAGAGTTAGAAGGGAAGATAGATACCACTCTCATGTCTGTACGCTGAATATGAAGCTACAGCCAACAGCTGGTTAGCTTAGCTTAGTATAAAGACTGGAAACAAGGCGAAACAGCTAGCCTGGCTCTGTCCATAGGTAACCAAATCTACCTACCAGCACCTCTAAAGGTCACATATTAACATGTAATATCTTGTTGAAAACGACAATTTGTGGTTTTACCAGGGGTTATGTGCTGGACTATTTTTTGGCCGGGCACAGTGACTTACTAAGCTGAAAAGCTGTTAGTTGTACAGTTGCTTCATATTTACAGTGCAGACCACAATGGAAATAAGTCTTTGACTTTATTATGTTACAGTATCCTTGACATTCTTTAGATATGTGTGACCTGGGGTCCTTTCTCTCATTGTGTCAAATGAACTAAACTTAACTAAAGACATGACAGTGATATCAATCTACCAAAATGTCAAACTATTTCTCAAAAGTAAAAATCCATTTGAACACGATTCAGAAAACAGGTACTGAGGATGCAACCTCACATTTCTGGGTCTATTTTCTTGTTGGGTGCTGTACTTATCTTATTTCTGGGTAAAATGTAACATCACTTCCAGATATTTCCAGCAGCTGCATGGGGGTTTCTAGCATCAGGTTATGGTGTCAGTCCCTCACAATCAATAAACAGCCACAAATGTCTTCAACAGCCAATTTGCAACAACCATACAAGGATACATTTATAATAATAGAAGTAAAGGAAGCCATTTCCACACCAGCAGTAGCGTCAGTAGACCAGAATGCCTTGTAGCCATCAGGTGTGTTGTCAGTAAGGGGCAGTAAAGTGTTAATTATTTTAGAGCTGAAATGATTCATTCAGTAGTCAACAGAAAATGAAATCGCAACAATTTCAATAATCTTTTTTTAAACAAAAATGAAAAAAATGTGACGGTTTTGGCCTTTTCCTTGTCTTGCATTAGAGTAAACTGAATGTCTTTGGGTTTTGGACTGTTGGTCGGACAAAAAAGCAATTTGAAGGCATCCCATCAAACAATTAATTGATTAATTAAGAAAATCGACAAATTAACCATAAAAATATGTAGAACATAATATGGCTAGCTAGCTAAATATTTGGGGCTATAGGCCAATATTTCATGGAAAACAGCATGGCTATTTCTGGTGGTTGTAGGAAAGCATTCTGAGAGATTAAGTGAAAAGGAGACAAGACAGGTATACTAGGAAATGTTAGTCCATTAACAAAAGTAGACTTTGACGCTTAATCACTAAACAAATCTAATTTAAAGCCATTATGTGTAGGATTTGAAAATGTCCGACTTTGGCGCCCCCTGGTGGTAACATAAAAAAAACCAGTTATTTCCACCTGCTATATTGACATAAAAATGCCACACATAGTGGTTTTAACATATCACTGAGTGTATTTTCTTTCTGTAAATTTGTCCCTGCCCTATGGCCATCCAAAAGACAAGAAAGGACCATATTTATAGGAATAGGAACAGGAGAGGAGGCTAAAGAAGTCCTTTTGTCTTTTCCTGCCCTCCTCCTGCTGTGTGACCTGCGAATGAAAATCCTGCATGCATGTGACATAACACCTGCTTAGCCTAACCTGCACCTCCTCTCCATCCTGTACCAGACTCGCAATGAACAGGGTTAGCACGAGGCCACCAGACTCCCTGCCAGGCTTACTAAACTCTCTCCAAGTACTGTTGTTGACTCACAAGCCACTTCCACCACCAGTTGACCAATCACGTGACTTGACGGATTCACCAGCTAGGCGCTCCACCAATCAGGCCTTTCTAGTCAGCCAGGGCATACTCTCTCCAGGGATTGGATAATGCTTGAACCCCCTGCCCCCCTTTCCCACCTGTGTCCAGCCTGTAAGCTATGACCCTGTGTGTGTGTGTGTGTGTGTGTGTGTGTGTGTGTGTGTGTGTGTGTGTGTGTGTGTGTGTGTGTGTGTGTGTGTGTGTGTGTGTGGCCAGACTGTTATATTCACTATTCAGGATTGCGAAGTCTGCTGCTTATCATAACTTGCCTTTTAGAGACAGTAAGTGCTTGTCGGTTGGGTAAAGTCAAGCTAAGCCGTGGATTTAGAGGAGACAGGAGTTTGGCTGGAGCCATTTCAGCATTCAGAAGTCTTCAGTTGAGGTTCTTTCCTATCTGTCAGAGAGGGGGGCGAAGCCAAATCGCTAGGGGTCAGCAGGGACAAACCACCGTCCTCTCCTCCCCCTCCCATTTTTTTATCACTGTGCTATAATGCAATCCTATACACAAGCCCAAGTATATGAATATACCAGTATACAGTATAATTTGTTTTCTAAGTATGTGAAGCTATGGAAGACGTAGATCTAACACTGTACCTAGGTCACAGATCACTATGTATTGGGCGTTATGCTTTTGCTCATAACTGTAAAATGAAGAATTATTATTTAGTCCTTTTTTCCATTTTTTTTTATTGTGTGAATATTGACATTGTGTATTTTCTTTGGTTTGCCACAAAATGACCTTCTATTTATTTATATATATATATATATATATATATATATATATAAATAAATAAAAGGAATATACCACAGTATATACAGTATTAAATTAAGCTGTTTTTTTGGTTTTTTTAGAGATCAAACTGGATTTTTGGTGTGTCAAATTTCTGAACATCAGTTGTGTGTATAAGCTGACAGCCTGACAGTCTTCAACTCTGCCAGCATCCAATTCTAATGTAATTTTGTTTTAAAACCACATCTTTTTAATATCCCCTGTCTGTTAAGTCTGATTCCACTCATTCACTTTGAGTTTCAAGAAAACCCTCCAGTACGCACGCATGCACACACACACACACACACACACACACACACACACACACACACACACACACACACACACACACACACACACACACACACACACACACACACACACACACACACACACACACACACACACACACCAGTGGTTATTCAAGTAGAGCACACACTCCAACACTTAACTCTTGGGGATATTCTTGCAGCTTTTGCACACCTTTCATCACAAGTAGTGCAATTATATGCTGTAGCTCAAGAGGGTTGTCACTTCATTATGTCCAGTTAATCTGGTTTTAAGGTGCATAACAAAGGTTTTTAAATCTTTTTCTTAACCAAGCCTATTCTTGCAGAAGGTGCCTCTTGTTTGTGAACAGTATCAGGTCCTTAGTTACCATCCGTCCACTCACTGCATTCATTTACAGTTAGCTGTAACTGTGAAACCTACTCAAAATTAATCCTAATATCAGGTTAACATCGCGTAGTCTCATCGACAATGTTGACTCACAGTGTAGGTGCAGGTGAAACTGACTCTGTGTTGGTTGTGTTTTATTTTTGGGTTGAAGTCATCATAAGCTGAAGTCAAATAGACATTTCAGGGAAAGACAAAAAAGAGAGCAAATGAACCGTAATATTTTTTTCAGATAACCCCACTTTGCTTTGCTTCATTCTGTCTGTATGGCTCCTGGATCTACATTGTATCCTGTTCAGGTATTTTTGTACAAATAAGGGACTGATATATTCTCTGTTTATTGGAAATTAGAATAAAAGACAACATTGCTATAAACCAAAAATGGCTGGCCTGGTGCTGTGTTATTCCCCCCCTCCCACAAACTTGAAAAATGAGTTTGAGCATCTTCCTGCTCGAAAGGGTGTGGTGGTGTACTGTCACTTGTTTTATAATATTTTGACTGTCACAAACTTATTCTAACCCAACTCCATTATATTGTTGACTGGCCACGAATGAAGTGAGACCTGTTAGCTCATTGACTTTTATGCTTTAATGAACAATACATTCACAAACAACAAGGCAGTATAACCATTGCATTACAGACCCTTGACATCTAAGTAGCAAAACAAAAAGAATACATACGAGTAATATAGTGGTAGCATTTCCACTTCGAAATGCTACTCCTTCACATACTTTCAACTAGTCATTGTCATTCAAACTTTAAATTATTCACAAAACCTTCAGCTATTAGAAAATTATTCAGATTTTTGATATCTTTTACAGTTTTTGTGTTATCACTTTTTAAGTTTAGTGCTTCTTTCAGGCTTTTTCTTGTGTTTATAATGGGGGTGTATTACGTGACTTAGACTTTTTTGCATGTTCTTCCAGACTTTCTTTGACATACTATACAATTACTTTTTTAATCACTTTTTTTCGACATACTATACTATAAATGTTTTCAAAACATCATTATTGTTGACATGGTGGCTCTGTGGTTAGTACAGCTCCTTGGACCTTTTTGTGTGGAGTTTGCATGTTCTTCCAGACTTTCTTTGACATACTATACTATGACTTTTTTTAATCACTTTTCAACATACTCTATGACTTTTTTCGACATACTATATTTTGTCTTTTTTAACCCTTTTTTCGACATACTATACTATGACCTTTTTCGACATACTATACCATGGCTTTTTTAATCACTTTTTTCGACATACTATACTATAAGATATTTCAAAATATCATTATTGGTGGCTCTGCGGTTAGCACAGCTCAAATAGCACCAGCAAATAGGCACTGCAGGCTCTGACCCTTGATGCTTTCTTTGACATACTATACTATGGCTTTTTCATTCCTTTTTTTGAACAAACTATACTGACTTTTTTCGACATGCTATACTATGACTTTTTTATCCCCTTTTTTCCGACATACTGATATATTTATCACTTTTTTGACATGCTATGATGACTTTTTTCGACATACTATACTATGACTATTTTCCACTTTTCTCAACATACTATTACTTTTTTTCCACATACTATACTATGACCTTTTTCGACATGCTATACTATGAATATTTTTCACTTTTTTCAACATACTATACTATGAATGTTTTCAAAACATGATTATTGTTGTCATGGTGGCTCTGTGGTTAGCACAGCTCCAAATAACACCAGCAAATAGGCACTGCAGACTCTGACCCCTGGTTCAAGTCTTTTGGCTTCTGGATTTTTTCTGTAGTAAGCTGAGACATGTGGCTATGGCCTTGTGTTGTCTGTATCTCACCAGATGTGTTTACAGCAGTGTATTCTAATCATTTTACAGATGTATGACTTGGATGGAAATAAAAAACCTCCATTCTAGCCTCTGTAACTCTGTGTCAGTAAGGCCTAGAATCACCCTGGCACTTCTAAGAAAACCTTGAGAATGTTAACTTTCCAATGATATCAGGCACACCCCAGAGTGTCAAAGTATATGGGAGCTGTACCACTTTTCATTTGGGTATGACATTTAGACCAAAAAGCATGGATTTCAAGCGTTTCTTCAGCCACTTCTGTCTACAACATTGGAGAACCCTTTTGCAATTATGTAAACACATAATGTGATCTGAAAACTGCTGCCCTGATTAAAAAAACAATGCAACTGATCTCAGCTGGTATTCTGTCTGTAATGGAGTGGAATGGAAATTTCTAAGTGACCCCAAACTACTCTCCGGGCTGCCTTTAGCAGGTAACGTTAGCTTAGCTAGCTGGCTTTTTAGACAATGTACCATGGATGTGTTAAGCAATGTACTATTAAAAGTTACCGCGACAACAATGGCTTCTCTTTAAAGTGGTATGGAAAGTTTTCTTGGATGGAGTACAGTGTACGATAAGGACGAGCTTTTCTGCAGCATGTGCATGTGCAGACATTTCCCCAGCGGAGCTGACAGCCCATCAGCGAGAGAGGAGTGTGTTTGAGTGCTGGCCCTCACAGAGGTAGGCTGACATTAAGTAAAACGTGTTTGCTTCTTGTGTTATTATTTAAGTAAGTAACCTTCCTATTTAGTAAGAAATCGTGAACACTGATGATGGCTTCTAGCTGAAACGCGTTTGTGTTTTGCCTACATTAAAGTGCCCATATTATGAAAAAATCACTTTTTCTGGGATTTGGGGTGTTATGTTGTGTCTCTGGTGCTTCCACACACATACAAACTCTGAAAAAAATCCTTCCATGCTGTTTAGAGTGAGATAAGGTTTCTGAATGTGTCCTGCCTTCAGTCTCTGGGTGAGCTGTTCAAAATCGGCACGGCTTGTGACGTCACAAGCCGAAACGAGCAGGCTAACCGCAACCATTAGCTCGTTAGCATGCTAACGCTAATGCTAATGCTAGCATGCTACCTCGTTCTCAATAGCAAAGCACTGCTACAACACACACAAGTTCACCATAATCTACTAAAGAACTACTTACATGTGCGCCCTCATTTAGAAGTCTCCCAGCTAATCCTGCCTTGTAACTGACCGAAGTTGTAGAAACAGCCTTTCTTTTACTGTCTATGGAGCTAGCTAGCTGACATGATCTACATCTGAGCTACTGCACATATGCAGTGCAATCAAAGATAGTACAGAAGAAGAAGAAGAAAAGAGGTCTCACTCTGTAGCTAAAACAGAGACCAGGTGAAAAGAGGATCTGCAGCAGTGAGAGAGAGCACTGCAGTACAACACAAATATGGTGTTTTTTGAAAATTAAACCATGTAAACCTATTCTGGTACAACCTTAAAATACAATTATGAACCTGAAAATGAGCATAATATGGCTGCTTTAAATAAGAAGATAACTTATCTGTGAGTGACGTAGCTAGTTTTTAGATTTCTTTGATCCTGTCACTGCCGTGGACTCGATACACTGTCTAAGATTTGGCGCCTTGCTGGCAACTTTTCATTATATCTTTCATAATTTAAACAATGTTTGGCTGGAAGTTTTCATTCTTTGATTTTCTTTTACTGCTGGTAGCGCATTTGCTGCTCATGATCTGACCATAGTCCTGAAGCAACAATGCTGTTATGAATGCACAAAGGATATGTTACATGTGCGATTTCTGTCTGATGTAGCTAGGCTAGTCATGCAGTATGTAAACGCCGGCTGTGCTGTTTGGGTTCATGTTCAGTTGCCACTTTGTGCAATAAAATGGTTAATTTTATAACAGTGCTGTGCAGAGCCAATACTGCTGGTTCTGCCGGTGCAAATATATTTTAGCCTGAAGAGGTTAAAATCGACAGGTTTTTGTCTATATTGTTGTGTACAAACTTTTTAGACTGAGCTTTGTTGGTTGAACATGTTAGCAGGCATACTGCTATTGCCGTTGCAATGCAGTATATATGGAGCTAAAAGAGTCTCAATAAAGATAAATGCACACACTACATTCACATATGCACACACAGGATTCATACATGCACACACATGATTCATAAATACACCCACAGGATACACAAATGCGCACAAAATTCACAAATACACACACAACATTTAAAAAGCACAGAAGATTCACAAATGCATACAAAATTCAGAAATGCACACAAAATTCATAAATGCACACAACATTCAGAAATGCAAACAACATTTACAAATGCACACAAGATTCAGAAATGCACAGGACAAGATTCAGAAATGTTTTTCTGATGCACACACAAATATATCTTGATTTACAAACTGCGGTCTGTGAACTTCACTGCATTTGTGTGTGAATTTTGAGACTCCCCTGACTTGGCTCTACACACAAATGCCTTTTTTTTTAAACAGGAATGATCTACAACCAATCAGATATCTCCCTTGTTTTAGCCAATCACAAGAACGCACCCCACGTGGGGGATTGTTTGCTTATAAGCCAATCATATGAACGCGTTCACACAGCGCTATATGAATGTGGGTGGAGTCATTCATTCTCGTAGTTATTCACGTAATGTTTTGCTCAACTTTAGGAGCTCCACACAGCCTGACGAGAAAGCGGCAAACTCCATACCCAGTGAAAGTCTCGGTTATTGGACGAACGAGGCTCGGGGCTGGCTGCCAGCTGCCGGCATAACTTTCGTATATTTACAGTTTGAATTTCGTCACGTCATTTATAAAATAGCTACCCCTAAGTCTTATAAAGCTAACTATGGTGTCCAATTTCAATTTAATGCATTTTTGTGAACATTAGGGGTCTCCTTAGGAAGAGCTGCTAGCTAGGCTAGCTATGTGTCCCATTTAATCCTATGGGAAAGATCGTTGCTACACTTTCGGCATAATTTTCGTATATTTACAGTTTGAATGTCGTTATGCCACTTATAGAACATCTACCCCAATGTCTTATAAAGCTAACTATGGTGTCCGATTTCAATGTAATGCTTTTTTGTGAACATTAGGGGTTTCGTTTCAGAGGTCTAAGAGGAGGCTAGCTAGCTCTCATTGATAGAGCTCCATCCAGCCGCAGGCTCTATCAATGAGAATTGCGGACAAGATGCGTTTATTTCCATGATCGTTTGCTTAAATAACTCAACACACATATCCATTATAAGATTAACTGGAACCTGCAGTAAGAGACAGCGGCCATTTAGCAGGAAGAGGGGAGCTGCAGGCCCTGGAGCTCTGTCAGGGCAGCGGCGTTTGGTAGTCCATTAACCCAAAAAATGGTGACTTTGCGTGGGTATGGAGTACCGTGGGCTGCCAGCCGTGACGGAGCTCCATATACCTCCCAGCAGGCCGGGCTCTGTGAAGGAAGGCAGGCCGGGTGGCGAGGCAGCAACACAGGCAGCACCGGCCGCTGAACTCCCGACACACAGTCGGACAAAATTTGCAATTAGCCATCAATTTTCGTAAAACGGCCCATATTTGACCTCTACATAGTTGATTTCTCGCCTAAAATGTTGTCAGAAGTGAATTTAATAATGAATAAGATGGTGAAAATTGTTCAAAATGTCCCGTTGTTGGTTGTTGCTCCGTCTGCAAGTTCCGAGTTAGCAGTGGGCATGACTTATAAGTTCGACCAATCAAGTACACCTTGACAGACTAGTCTTTCTCTATCACTCTGAATCCCCCACGTGGGGTGCGTTCTTGTGATTGGCTAAAACAAGAGAGATATCTGATTGGTTGCAGAACATTCCCTGTTTAAAAAAAGGCATTTGTGTGTCGAGCCAAGTCAGGGGAGTCTCAAAATTCACACACAAATGCAGTGAAGTTCACAGACCGCAAGCAATTTGTAAATCAAGATATATTTGTGTGTGCATCAGAAAAACATTTCTGAATCTTGTCCTGTGCATTTCTGAATCTTGTGTGCATTTGTAAATGTTGTTTGCATTTCTGAATTTTGTGTGCATTTATGAATTGTGTGTGCATTTCTGAATTTTGTATGCATTTGTGAATCTTCTGTGCTTTTTAAATTTTGTGTGTATTTGTGAATTTTGTGCGCATTTGTGTATCCTGTGTGTGTATTTATGAATCATGTGTGTGCATATGTGAATGTAGTGTGTGCATTTATCTTTATTGAGACTCTTTTAGCTCCATAAGTATATGTATGAAGGTAAAATTGTTGCTGTGTTTTTCAGTTTGTCCTTTTTGCTACTTCTAGTCTTTTTGAAAATGGCCCACTCACTTTTGTACCGGTGTTGTGTCGAAAACAGACTGCCTGCCGAAATACGACTGCACGCCACTAGAGGGCAATGTTGGTCATGTTGTCCTGATATCCAAACCAAGAGTACATAAAATGTTATCAAAAGTGACAATGGACCTTTTTCATAGCAGACATTTTGACTTGTCATAGTAGGAAAAGTACAGCTGAAATTGATAACCTAAACGATGGCTCAATTCCATCAAGTGTCCCAGTGAGCTATTTCAGTGAGTCAGCATGCACAATACCAGGGCCTCTCCTAAGTGGAATGCAGCCATCATTAATGGTTTTGAATACACCTGGGCTTTTCCTACTATGACACGTCAACATGGCTGCCGTGAAAAAGGTCGCATTTTTGAGCGGGGAAACATTTGTCACGAGTTTACACGAGAAACAGGTAGGACATATCTTAGATTACATACATACACACATTTATAGGACATACATTACATTACATACATACACACATTTATCATGGATAAAAACATACAAAGGTATTTTCCGATACTTATCAAGTGGTGAGTATCCAGAGGGATACTCCAGGAATGAAAAATTAATTTCCGTCAGAAGGCCAACACTTCTGATGTGCAAAGGTAAGAAGACATCGTGATGCATTGCATATCCGTTGTCAACCACCACGCATTTATTAATTTATAGATAGATCCGTTTATATTTGAATGTGTGATCTGCTCTAATGCAATAACAGATCATGTTAGTAATTAACATCACGCATTTATTAATTTATAGATTGATTAGTTTATATTTTAATGTGTGATCTTCTCTAATGCAGTAACAGATCATGTTAGTAATTAATTAACAGAACGCCTGCCGAAATACGACTGCACCCTACAGGCACAGTCACTGAGTAATGTTAGTTATGAACTGCACCAATATCACATAAATTATTGTGATTTTTACGGTACAGTTTCATATTTTTTAAAGGCAACTTTTATACAGGTGTTTATATAGAATAGCCACCACCAAATAAGTATGTGATTTCTTTATTATAGACCTATAGATTACTTTTTTGTATAATCCAAAAAAAAACTAATACAGCCTACTATTTTTTTTCCAAAGACGGAAAACTCTTCTACAAGAAGAAAAAACACACCATAGAGATGGTGTGTGGACCTGCAGAGGCTGCCACAATTTTTAAGGCTTTCATGACAGCAGCAGGGGCACACTGTGGCCAAAAAAACAAACAGGAATGCCATCAGCAAACGGTTCTACTGGCCTGGAATGTCAGATGACATTGGCACATGGGTAAATGTTTAAAGGAATACGCCACCGTTTGTTGAAAATGGGTTATTCACCGTCTCTTCTATATTTATATAGGTGGACAAACGCATTTTTGTCTCAGTGCATGCATTGCCCGAGTAGCAGTGTTTCGGCTGTAGCCTACTTCCACCCAATATATCAATCATATCGGCCTAGGAAATTGTCTAGTCTTAATCTGCATTGCTATTTGTACTCGTTGTGAATACGCAGCCCACAAGAAGTAATTAGGTTTTGTTTTTGTTGTTGTTGGGTCACTTTTACTCACTACATGCTTACGGCAACATAGGATTCCATTCACTACGGTAAGCTAAGCTAGCGGCGGGGCTGCCGGCTACACACTGCCTGCGTGGCGTGAGCGTGGCGGTTCTGTTGCGTGTCAGTTGCGTGGCGGCTGCGTGGATTTTTCTATGTCTTTACACACCAGAAATGTGTCTGATGCGGCGCTGCTGCTGCTAGCCTTGTCTGTAGGCTACACATGTATGTTTCCCATTGATAAAATGATTTAATCATGTTAAACATAAATATATACTGATTTGATAACAGCAAAGACAATGTCGGCAGTATTGACGGCAAAATAGGCTACAGAATATTTCGTTCTGTATTGACAGGTGCAATATTAGAAAATCGATTTTTTTTTTTTTTTTTTTTTTTTTTAAATGTCATTTATTAACATGTATTCGGGTCAAAATGTCATATAAACATCTTTTCCTATTCTATTTCGCCTGGAAACGCTTCCAACAGCTTGCGTGTTGCGTGGAAAAATAGCCGTCGGTTCTATTTCTAGCATGCATGCGTTTTCAGCGCATGCATGCTTGAAAAGTATGTACAGTATATTACTCCTCTGAAATTGAGATTAGAGAGGGATCCACCTTCCTAATTTGATCCAAGACCGGTTGCCAGATATCAAAAAAATTATAGGCACAGCCTGCAGTAGCATACCTTATTTTTTCCATGGTCAGATTGTATAAAAGATTAATGAGCCACATTTTAAAAGTAGGAGGGGACTTGTCCTTCCATTTAAGCAGTATCTGCCGTCGAGCTAAAAGAGTAGCAAATGCTATGAGGTTTTTGTTGTTTTGATTTAAGTGAAAATGCTGTGGCACAATGCCGAATACAGAGATTATGGCATCAGGCTCTACGACTGTCCCCAAAGCTCTAACCTTTTTTAACCTTTTTTTTTTTAGAAGAATGAAAGAAAAAAAAACATTTCTTAAATGTCATCTCTCCCATACCACACACACACACACACACACACACACACACACACACACACACAAACTTTTAAATCTTTTTCATTCAGGTGGCCCAGTGTGTGCACTGCCAGGCCAGTGGAGATCAAATCAAGGAGGAGAAGCATCACACACCAATAAGAAAATAAAAATCCTATATTTTTCCTGATTCATTCACCTCGTGCCCATCTGTCTAGTGTCTTTTTGGTATTTTCCTCTTGGTCTGTCTTTCTCTCTAGCATTGTCTCAGTGTTTTTCCTCTGTCTTTCCCCTTGCTGTCTTTTATCCCACTCATCTCACTTGCGTCAGCAGATGTTGTCCAGTCATGTCCTATTCCTTGTTCTTGATGTTCACCTGACAGTCACCTATATGTCTTTTAGGTAACGCATCCATTTGAGCTTGTTGGCATGGACCTGATGGGGATGCTGAGTGTGACTACAGAGGGATACAGTTACTTCTGTGTAATGATTGATTACCTGATCAAATGAGCACAAGCTTACCCTCTTAGAACAAAAATGGCTAAAGAGGTATCTGGCTGCATCCTCAAATTTTGTAAGATGATCCTTACAGACCAGGGGAAGGAGTTTGTAAATCAGGTAAAATAAAACTACTTGCAATGTACCTGCCAACAATAATTTGTGGGGGCAAAATAAAATACCATCAGTCGCTTGAAAATTCATCATTTGTAAAGTGAGATAAATGTATTTCAGATCAACACTGATGTCTGCAAGATCCGAAGATCCGAAATGTGACTTCCCCCCCCCCTGAGTCTGACAGACACAGACACCCCCGTTTGGGTCTCTGGTCTCTAAATGAGACAAATTAACTGAAGCTGCAACTGTACAGCCGGGCTGCTCACTTTATTTTTACAGAACGGACACAAAGCGACGCACGGGTCTGCTCCAGAGCGCCGTAGCAGTCGTATTTCGGCAGGCAGTCTGTTTTCGGCACAACACCGGCCCGCCCAAAATACTATTTCTGCCTATGCCGCTGCTTCTTTTGACATACTATGCTATGACTTTTTTCGACATGCTATACTATGAATATTTTTCACTCTTTTCAACATACTATACTATGACTTTTTTAATCACTTTTTTTGACATATTATTCTATAAAGGTTTTCAAAACATCATTATAGTTGACATGGTGGCTCTGTGGTTAGCACAGCTCCAAATATCACCATCAAATAGGCACTGCAGACTCTGACCCCTGGTTCAAACCCCAGTCTGGGCTGGACCTTTTTGTGTGGAGTTTGCATGTTCTTCCAGACTTTCTTTGACATACTATACTATGACTTTTTTTTATCACTTTTCGACATGCTCTACTATGACTTTTTTTCGACATACTATACTATGGTTTTCCCCCATTTTTTTCAAAATACTATACTATGACTGTTTTTTATCCCTTTTTCCAACATACTATACAATGCTTTTTTTAACCCTATTTTTTTTTTAGCATACTATACTATGACTCTTTTAAAAAAAAAAAAAAAAAAATCGACATACTATACTATGACTTTTTTTCATCACTTTTCGACATGCTATACTATGACTTTTTTCGATATGCTATACTATGACTTTTATCAATTTTTTCGACATACTATACTATGGCTTTTTTATCACTCTTTTCGACATACTATACTATGAATTATTTATATCTTCTTTTGACATACTATACTATGACTTTTTTCGACATGCTATACTATGAATATGTTTCACTCTTTTCAACATACTATACTATGACTTTATCACTTTTTTCGACATATTCTTCTATGAATGTTTTCAAAACATCATTATAGTTGACATGGTGGCTCTGTGGTTAGCACAGCTCTAAATATCACCAGCAAATAGGCACTGCAGACTCTGACCCCTGGTTCAAACCCCAGTCTGGGCTGGACCTTTTTGCGTGGAGTTTGCATGTTCTTCCAGACTTTCTTTGAAATACTATTCTATGACTTTTTTATAATTTTTTTCGACATACTATACTATGTTTTTTTTCCCCATTTTTTTTCAAAATACTATACTATGACTGTTTTCGACATGCTATACTATGACTATTTTTCATTTTTTCCGACATATTATACTATGACTTTTTTCGACATACTATACTATGACTTTTTTATCACTTTTTGGCATGCTCTACTATGACTTTTTTCGACATTATTAAACTAGGACTTTTTTCGACATACTATACTATCACTTTTTTATCACTTTTTTTGACATACTATACTATGAATTACTTATCACTTCTTTTGACATGCTTTACTATGACTTTTTTTCGACATACTATACTATGAATTTTTTATCACTTTTTTCGACATACTACTCTATGAATGTTTCAAAAACATCATTATTGTTGGCATGGTGGCTCTGTGTCTATAGTATTACTTTTTATCACTTTTTTTCCACATACTATACTATGACCTTTTTTCGACATGCTATACTATGAATATTTTTCACTTTTTTCAACATACTATACTATGAATGTTTTCAAAATATGATTATTGTTGTCATGGTGGCTCTGTGGTTAGCACAGCTGCAAATAGGCACTGCAGACTCTGACCCCTGGTTCAAACCCCAGTCTGGGCTGGACCTTTTTGTGTGGAGTTTGCATGTTCTTCCAGACTTTCTTTGACATACTATACTATAACTTTTTTTTTTTTATCACTTTTCGACTCTACTATGACTTTTTTCGACATACTATACTACGACTTTTTTTATCACTTTTTTCGACATACTTTACTATGACTTTTTATCACTTTTTTCGACATACTATACTATGACTTTTTATCACTTTTTTCGACATGCTCTACTATGACTTTTTATCACTTTTTTCGACATGCTCTACTATGACTTTTTTTGACATACTATACTATACTATGACTTTTTTGACATACTATACTATGACTTTTTTTAACACTTTTCAACATACTGTACAATGCTTTTTTAACTCTTTTTTTAACATACTATACTATGACTTTTCCGACATACTATACTATGACTTTTTTTTTATCACTTTCTTCGACATACTATACTATAAAATATTTCAAAATATCATTATTGGTGACATGGTGGCTCTGCAGTTAGCACAGCTCCAAATAGCACCAGCAAATAGGCACTGCAGACTCTGACCCTTGGTGCTTTCTTTGACATACAGTACTATACTATGGCCTTTTCATCCCTTTTTTTCAACAAACTATACTATGACTTTTTGATCACTTTTTTTGACATGCTATACTATGAATATTTTTCACTCTTTTCAACATACTATACTATGACTTTTTTTGATATACTATTCTATGAATGTTTTCAAAACATCATTATTGTTGACATGGTGGCTCTGTGGTTAGCACAGCTCCAAATATCACCAGCAAACTAGGCTAATGACATTCGGGGCTATAATAAAAACATTCGGGGCTGAAGCCCTTCAAAAATGACCTGGTTAATATTGGTGCACATAACTAAATAATTTAGACTGACCAACATCGCCCTCTAGCGGTGTGCAGTCGTATTTCGGCAGGCAGTCTGTTTTCGGCACAACACCGGCCCGCCCAAAATACTATTTCTGCCTATGCCGCTGCTTCTTTTGACATACTATGTTATGACTTTTTTCGACATGCTATACTATGAATATTTTTCACTCTTTTCAACATACTATACTATGACTTTTTTCGACATATTATTCTATAAAGGTTTTCAAAACGTCATTATAGTTGACATGGTGGCTCTGTGGTTAGCACAGCTCCAAATTTCACCAGCAAATAGGCACTGCAGACTCTGACCCCTGGTTCAAACCCCAGTCACTTTTCGACATGCTCTAGTATGACTTTTTTTCAACATACTATGACTTTTTTTAATCATTTTTTTCAACATACTATACTATGTTTTTTTTCCCCATTTTGTTCAAAATACTATACTATGACTGTTTTCGACATGCTTTACTTTGATTATTTTTCACTATAGTATGGCTTTTTTATCACTTTTATGAAAACACTATACTATGTTTTGGGTTGCTTGTGGCTTGGATGTAGAATGTTTGTCCCATAACCAGGAGGTTTGTGGATGAATCCCACGGTCCTCCAGCAACATGTTAAAGTATAGTATAGTTAGTTTTTTTTAATGTTTTTCAACGTACTATACTATGGCTTTTTTCAACATACTGGCTTTTTTATCACGTTTTTCGACATACTATACTATGACTTTTTTTTTTATCACTATGGTTTTTTCGACATACTATAATATGTTGTTTTTTTTTTACACTTTATTCAACATTCATACTTTTTGAAAATATTGAACCAGCTGAATGAGATTTCCTAATTTGACACGCCCATTTCTCTCTCACGTTAAAGCTGGCTATTTAGTTTAGCATCAGCTTTTACAAAAACTTTCATACAATATTGGTATTATTCAGCTTTTTTATTAATTAGAACCATTTCCACTTTTCCCTAAAACTTCACCTTCTTACACATTTGAACCAGCTAATCAGTGAAGCGACAGCTTTAAAAAAAAAAAAAAAAAAAATCATACTAATTGAACACTTTTCCAACTATTTTCACTTCTTCACCTTCTTCACTTTTTAGCATTCACAAGCATTTTCTGCAGGAAATGTATTTTCTAGTTACACAGGCAATTTTCCTGCTTTGATATTAAATGTACTTAGTTATTTTCCACCACTGGTGTTTGTGTATACTCTCGCGTGACGTACTGCACTAGCTGAGACGCTCTCCCTTACAACAGTGCGATCTAATTAAATCCCGTCACGCGCTGCCCATCGGTTTGCTCAGGCACACCTGCACCCTCAGCCCTAATTAATGCTGCTGCTGTTCATACCTGTAATGCTGTCTATAAGCTAGCTCGACTCCTAGCATGTTCATGTTTCTTCAGGACGTTTTTGTGGAGGAATTAACCGTGTTTACACAGTGCTGGCAGCTGTTGCCCGTGTTCAGACTCCGTTTTCGGCTGTTTCTCACATCAGCCGTAAACCACAATAACGCACTTCATGGCAGAAGTGGGGTTCTCCTGTTCATTTCAATGCAGTGACCGACTTTATAAAAGTCAATTCTTCTCACAGCTTCACTTTACCAAGGTAGGGGTAGCCTATTTACTGTTTGTGCTCGTTTCTGCTCTTACACCTATGCTAATAATTAATCAGTTTGTGTATCTACTGTATGTTCTGGAAGCGGAGCACATGGTTGCTGTTTAGCACATGCATTATAATGCTGATGATCTATATAATGACTAGGCCTACTCATGGTTAAGTATTAAGGTTGAATTGGTTTTGCAAAATATTTCCCTTTATGTTGTGGTGTTTGAGGAGGATCCTTTGGACTAGTGCAAACATGGTCTATACGGTAATACTGTATACAATAAACGGGGCAGCCAAATGTTCTGCGGTAATCTTCAGCACGGGCTCCAGACTCAGACATGTGACTGACTGTTTACATCTTGCGCACACGTGCACAAGCACATGCCACAGTCACACCCACCCCTCTTCCTCTACAGCAGTAGAAGTTACTCTTGAGAGCTCCCCCTGCAGGCACCCCTCCGCCTCTCTGTCTACAGATGAGCAAGTTACTCGGTTTAATACCACTGTCACAGATGTTCTTGGGTCAATATATAATTGTGGGAGATTTTGAGTTTGAATAATTCTGGGAAAAAATATATTTATTTACAAAATATTATTATCTTCCCTGACAAATCATCCCTGAAATATTTTGTTTTTAGTCATTGCCAAGCTCAGGCATAATTGATTTCAGATATTTAGTTTTAAAAACAAGAAGTTTACTCATTATTTGGTCAACTATGTTACGGACAAAACCTATAAGTTTTGACTTTAAGTAAATGGCAGACATTTAAAAAAATCATTACTCTTGGAAGAATATGTGTCTATTTACCTACCTTTTCAATTAAAATACCCAATTAATTAAGAAAATACACATTTTGTTCAATTGAAACCCCAAATTTCAAGTACTGAAGTAACCGGTCTGTATATTTTGTTTCCAAACTGCTTGATTCATGATAATTTTCTTGATGAAATTATGCTGAGGTATATATTTGACAGCTACTCAGTTTCTAAATATTTACTTGGAGATTAGGGAACCATTGAAATACATATATTTTTTTAAAAACATAATGGTAACTTAATTGACAGCCCAGTATCATAGTTGACAAAAGTAACATAGTTGACTGGACATGACAAAGTAGGATGATGTATTTAACAAAAACAATCCTAAACTATATCAATTATTATATGTTAGCTAATCTTTTATTGCATTTAATCAAGACCTGTTGAATATTTCATGACATAAAGGAGAAATACAGACGCACATCAGTTTACAAGGATCAATCACAACTTTATTAACAAGCACATATATCATAAGCAAGAGATCCTAACATAGAAAACAACAACAACAAAAGTATCAAAAACAGCACTTACACAAAAATTCCACCATGTAAACATTTTGAAAATCTTGTTTGTGGAATGAAATACAGTAGTGCATTGTATTGAACAAAAAATAATAGTGCACTGCAATAAGTAACAATAACCAAATAGTGTTTTATTCTGTTGGTTAACAGAATAAGTGTGCTGCCTTGGATCAAAATTTTAATAGTGCAAACAGTTGTATCTCAAAAACATTCATATGTCAGAACCCAAGTAAAACATTGGCATACCCTCCAACTTCCAGGCACCCATGAAACCGGTGGAGACAGAACACACTCCCCATTTTCTAACCCAAGAACATGGCCAATTATGGTTTGTTTTTCAATGACTTTGTCAAGCTCAATCAAGTAATCTTTGAGTGTGTGTGTGTGTGTGTGTGTGTGTGTGTGTGTGTGTGTTTGTTTGTGTGCATGTGTGTGTGTGTGTGTGTGTGTGTGTGTGTGTGTGTGTGTGTGTGTCTTTATCTGTGCGTGTGTGTATATCAGAGGTGTATAGTCCAGCAGCTGTCCCAACCATCACTAAACCAGCTCCTCTACCAGGTAGATGAGCTCGTTAGTGAAAACACCTGTTCTAGATGTAGAGGCAGATCCAAAAACATGGCAGGATTTTTACTTTCTGGCACCTGGACTATACACGTCTGGTGTCTATATGTGTGTGTGCTTGACCGTGTGCTTGTGCCACGTGTTTGTTAGCGTGTGTGTGTGTGTGTGTGTGTGTGTGTGTGTGTGTGTGTGTGTGTGTGTGTGTGTGTGTGTGTGTGCGCATGTCCTTAGCCATGAAGATATGATTTGGCAATATCTTCCCACACATCTCTTTTTATTTCAACATGACGTGCTGTCACGTGCTGTGGGGCAGGAATCAACCTGAGCACATCCTCAAATGGATACCAGAGCGCATCCTCTCGCATTGGCCAGTAGTAACGATTGTGTCCCACTCTGTGCATACACTTAACATGAACATGTGTTTCACTCACTTCAACAATGGTTCCAGGGTAAACCTCATCGTCATATCTGATGACACACCACTGACCAACAATGTCATCCCTATCCCACTGTACTTCAAGGTCTGGTTGTTCTTGGTGCAATGCAGGAACAGCAGAGTTGACTTTGAAGTCGAAGGCCTGAGCTTGGTAACACTGACATTGCAGAATCTGCCTTGTTGAACACAGGCAGCTCACATCACGGTATGTCAGTTTCCCTGGTGCTTGCGTGATGACCTGGTGAATCCGCATAGTGCATGGTACAGCGGGGAGTCGTTGTGGCATCTGCTGTATGGCCTTTTCCACTGTAGCCTCTTCAATGTAGAAGATCTTGACAGCTGTATTGGTGTTTACCAATGCATTGAAAAGATGTTTAGGAGTGGAAATGTCTTCACCTTGGCTCACCAATCTGTCAGCTGTTCTCTTCAGAAGGCCTCCTACCCCATCGGGGGCACCCTTTCCGTGGCTGGCCTCAAAAAAGTTCCAAGTGCCCGCAGTGAAGCCCTGGTTGTACAATTCAGTTGTCAACATGTAAAAGTTGCCCTTCTGCCTGTATTGTGAGCAGGGACCATCACTGAAAAAGTGGATAATTGACACTGTTGGGCATGTTTCCTTGAGATGGTTAAGTACTGGGGAGAGGTGTGCCCATATGGCAGGTGGACCCTTTTCTTTGCATGGCGAAATTGTTGTGAAGCACAAGTGGTCTTCCTCACCACCAATGTAGAGGACCCCTGTATGAAGAGTTGCTTGTTGATGAGAAGAGGCAAAATGGACAGCTTGAATCTCTTTGTGAAACTTGCAAGAGTAGTTTTCAGAGAAATCAATGTGTATGAGGCATTCATTACTCTTCATGTTCTTTTTCAATTCCCTGTAGTAGTTAAACTGGGTCTTGATGTTGAACAAGTGCCTTTTGAACTTTTTGAGCTGTTTCTGGAAAGTCTCAATCAGGTCCTCCAAAGAACTCTCCATTTCCCTCTTCACGGTGATATTCACAGGCAACTTTTCTTTGCTGTCACCATTTTTCTTCTCTCTGAGGACAGTTTCAGTTGTCCACTGCACACAAGAAACTTGGGTTTGACCATCATAGCCAGACTGAATCTTGAGGTCTTGTAGTTTGCAGTTCTTGCATTCCGCATACATGCATGGCTTAAATGTTGGATTACAGCAAGTTTCCTCAGCAAGAGATTCCAACTCTGTTCTCTCCAGAAGTTTAAGTCCATGAAGTTTCTCCACGATAAATTCCAAGTTTTCATGCACCTTACATAGACACGTATCTCTGTCTGCAATGGTTGGATGGACTACCCAGTATGGGCGCATTCGGCAGAAGAGTGTATAGGAAAGTTTGCTAGAGACGTTTTCCAGCAGGAATTTACCATGGAGGTTTTTCATGGTGTCAGTCATAAACCGCTTCTGCTTTTTCACTTTTCCCTTTGTTACGGTCTGCTTTTTACCTGCTGTTGAACGACTTACGTCATCCCTGGTGTAAAAGGCAACAACCTGGTCTTGCAGTTTTGAGTGTGTGGATATGTATTTCTTCCTGGCAAAACAGGCTATTTCGTCCCCATTTGTGTTCACATTCTTGCAGAATCGTTTGGCTGAGACACCCAGTGTGTCATGAATGATTTTCTGGAACCTGTATTTTTTCAATATTTTTCCAGATACAATTCTGGCGATTAGGTTCCTGGTCTTTTCTTTTGCTGCACGCTGAAATTTTTGTTTGAGGCTTTTCACAAGTGCATGATGATAGACCAGAGTTCTCCGCACATCATTACTGACTGGATTTGTTCCGAGCATCCTTTTTGTTCTTTTCCTAGGAGAGTCGACACTGCACAGTAGCCGTTCATAGCGCTTACGGTATTTGTCTGATGTTTTTGTTTGAGCTTTAAGCTTTTCCTTGAGTTTGCGATTCTCAATGTATATTTTCTGGTATCGTCTTCTTCTAGTCCTTCTTCCTTGTATTCTCTGTCTGAAATTACATGAAGACATTTTTAAATTATTTTTTAACATTGCAGGTGTCACTTAAAGCATTTGAAATTAATTGTCACCATGCCACCATGTAATTTTGCATTTTAATCTAACATTATAATAATAATAATAATAACAAGTACTTTTTCATGAGACATTGTTCTGTTTAAGGTACTTTCTACATAGCCTGCCTACATAGTTCTGTTTGAGGTTCTTTCTACATAACCTTCTAACCTTCCTGGTTGTGGAACTGGTTGTTCCTCGCTGTCAGGACTCAGTGGTGGGGTAACAATAGCAGAAGCCTGTTTCTTTCTGCGTCTGCTCTGTTCCTGGGCTCTTCTCCAGGCCTTTCTCTTTGCACGTTTTTCCCTCTCACTCTGTTCAGATATGGGCTTATAGTATGCACCTTGCTCCCTCTTTTCTCTCCATTTCTGCCGGCCTTTTGCCAAGTATGCCTCCCTTTTTGCAGGATCAGCATCTCGCCGTGCACGGTAACGGCGCTGCTTTTCTGCAGCAGATAATCGTGGCATTTGCCTGAAAACAAGTTTACTTTTATAATATTTATTGCAAAGTATTTTATAGTTACTGTACAATTAGAATATTAAATGAACTCCTGAAAACTATAAGAACATGTCATGAATGTCAACTATGTTACTCTTGGTCAACTAAGTTACCTTTGCAGAGTAACATAGGTGACTGGTAACCTAGTTGACATTTTTGCTGTTTTTAGGGATAAAATCAAAATGGTTGCCTAGCACCAGACACCACATGGCATTTTACGGAGAGGTTCTTCTAAATATTATATGTACAACTGAGTAAAATTGAAATTCAAAGTTATTTATGAATTCATTGTAGTAACATTGTTGACATATGATAAGTACACATTTGCCCCAAGCACTACTTTAGGTGAAATAACTGAAAATGTGGACGGAGAACATACCTTGGAGTCTTGCTAGTTTTCTCTTCAGGAGGAAATGACATCATGTGGAGCAGGTCATGTGATTTGGAAAACACACTCTTCCTTGAGGGGTGTATTTGCTATGGGTAACTTAGATGACAGCGACTTCTCGGACACATATTCAATTTGTCAATTTCTATTGAAAATGTGACATATTGCCCAAAAAGACACATTGTTCACAATTACCTCAACTTAATGTAAATAATATAATTAAAACTGTTTTTGAATAAGTTTTTAAAATGTTTTTTTAGGTAATGAGATTGTGGTTGTAATTCATTTCGGACGGTTATTTAGTTGACATTTTAGGGATATCTAGTAAATTTTTATAAATAAATGATTATTTCCATAATAATTAACTATGGAATTTGTAAAGACAAGATCATGAAGAACACTGAAGACTTTTAAAATTTTATTTTAATAAGCATGTTTGCGAGATAAATCTCATGGACATGAAAACTCCCTCAATTATATATTGACCCTCTTGATATTGTTGCCCCTTTGTAAACTGAAGCGACCCAAAGTCAAAGCCCAACCTTGGCTTAACGGTGAGACTCGTGCCCTTAGACAAAAGTGTAGAAAAGCAGAGAGGAAATGGGGGAAAAAAGATAAACTGCAAGTGTCCTATGAGATACTGAGAGATCACCAGGTATTCTACCAATGCCTTGTCAAAGCATCTTAAGCAAATCATTTTTCTGATAGCTAAAAATGCACATAGCCCTAACATTTTGTTTAGTGCAATAAATACTGCACTAAATCATGCTATTGCACTCCCTCACACATGAAACCTACCTATTCCTCTTCAGATATTGTCCCCTCTCGTCTTTTGAAAGAGGTATTTGATACTATTGGTCCCAGCCTCTTGTCTGTAATAAATAGCTCTCTTAGGAATGCCACAGTCCCATCTAGCTTTAAACATGCTGTGGTTCAGACTCAAATTAAAAAACCCAACCTTGACCCTACTGATTGTAACAGCTTTAGGCCTATTTCTTAATTATCGTTTATGTCAAAGATTTTGGAGGAGGTTGTTCTTGCTCAGCTCGCTTCCTTTTTAAGTAAAAATAATGTATTGGACAATTTTCACTCTGGTTTCAGAGTACACCATTGCACAGAAACAGCACTTCTTAAAGTGCTAAATGATTTGTTGCTGTTCGGTGACGGAGGGAATTGTGCTGTTGTACTCTTGCTGGACCTTAGTGTTGCATTTGACACTGTTGATCATGCCATCTTGTTGGATCGCCTTCAGCATAGGGTAGGGATCCAGGCTGTTGCTCTACAGTGGTTCAATTCTTATTTAAAAAATAGAACCTTTTCTGTTGAAATTGGAAATATCTCCTCCTCTTCGGCAGCGATTACATGTGGTGTACCTCAAGGTTAGATTTTAGGGCCAATTTTATTCTCTTTGTACATGCTCCCATTGGGCTCAATTCTTCACAAACCTAACATATCTTATCACTGTTATGCTGATGACACACAGCTGTACCTGCCTCTAAAAACAGGTGATACCAACTCTTTAAAGTCCCCTTTTCACTGCCTGAAAGACACTAGTCTTCCTTTTGTTTTTATAACATAATAGGCTATAACTTTATACAGTACTTTGTTCAGCCTAGGTTGGTTTTAAATGTGCTCTATAAATAAATTGACTTGACTTGACTTTTGTTCTCTGTGTGCAAGTCCTCCATTGCTGCAATCTCTATAAACATTTGTCATCAAACTTGAGCAAAGGAAAGGAGTTTTTCAACAAGAGAGACCGGAAGCATGTTCCCTGTGTGTTAGATGCAAGTGGACAAGCACTACAGTGTGCAATGCTGAAAATCAGACTGCAAACAGGTGAAAAGGCCACTGATTAGGTTCTTCATTTGCACCTCAGGGAGAGATGCAGCAGCTCAAATAGATAAATGCATTTTGATTATGCCTGCTTTAGGTAAAAGATAGTGCTACAATATTTACCAGAGACCACAGGCCACAGTGTTGGTAAAAAGCAGTGGTAGATGTATCTTTTATGAACCAAGAAACAGCTTGGCTGAAGTGTAATTTAAACTCTGGAGTATTGGTTGGTAATTGTTCTATGTGTCAGCCAGGCTCACTTAACACAAGCCAAGTCAAAACACTATACCTTCCCATTGCACTTAAACGCTCCAGAAAACGGCTGACTTTGAATCAGACAATGGTACAGTAGAGCTTAGATCGGCCCAAAAAATCAAGCCCGAACCTGCCCGAGCCCGTTGTGTCCGAGCCCGGCCCGGCCCGACACATTAACTGTAATTATGAGCCCGAGCCCGATTTAAACCCGACAATTTTTTAATACGTGGGCCGTTATAACTGACGTTCTCAACTACAATTCAGAGTTGTTTGAACTGCAGAAATCTGTTTAGAATAATACAACAAGGACGAAGCATGTAAACTGCGCTGTTTGTTTAGAATGGAACGGATCGCAAATGGATCTGAATGAAGAAACGTAAAAAAAGAAAGAAACGATGATGAACAACATATTGTTGTCACTGCCCACGACTTGTTTAAACTGCTTCCATACCTCCGACTTTCCTCCACACTTGCTCAAAGTTAATTCTCCTGTTTTTCTTTTTTTCTTTACATCTTCAAGCTCCCGGTGTGATGCGTGCGAGAGGAGGAGACTCCGCGCATGACACGTGCTGCATTTTGTAACTGCAGCCTAACTTTTGTACATATTTGTTACTTTTATAATATTTCTGATTATGACATAGCTATCTCCCCACCCAAATAGGATAATAAGGTAATGGATAAAAAAAAAAAAATAATAATTGCTTGATCAAGGGTCCGGCCCAGGCCCGGCCCGGCCCGAGGATGTGGCGGAAAATAACGGCCCGAGGTCCGGTCGGGCTCGGGTCGGGCTCGGGCTTGGGCCGAGAATCTAAACTCTATGGTACAGACACAGACGCCTCTCGAATAACTACAAATAACTTATTCTGTCGCTTGGTTAGTATATTTTTTTAAAAGAGGAACGTGTGTGAAAACTTAAATGTATAAAATGTATATTAACTCTATAAATAATTACAAAATACAAAAGTTTGAAAGGCATTTTTACACTGAGGTTTGTGGAAATGACCTGACCTGAAATTAACAAAAATGTGTACAAATGGCAGAATAATAAATATATTATTTTAATGGTGTGTTTGGCTGAAATAGGCAAACTGTCTTTGGATGCCAGACTGAAATCCAGTCTGAGCGAAGAGACTGGTGAAGGAAATATCCCAATTTTGAAACAGGCTGCACTGAAATTGCTGTTACTTTTTGAAAGAAATGCGTGAAATCTAAGGTTCGATCTGTCCATCCTCAGACGTGTGAAGCAGTTGTTTCAAGAGGCCACAACAGAAAACTAACCAGACTTCAAGGATTGTGGAAAACAAGGAATGCAGACAGTCTCATGGATTCAAAAGAAGCTTAAGGTACGAAACATTTTTGGCTCTTAGTGTCTGACTGATTGACCACTCCTGCATTTTAGGATATTGATTAGTGTCTAACAGGTTTGTTCTACACCGATCCAAGGTCAACACTTGACTTCCTATGCTAGTGTTACACACAAGGAGGCTTTTATATGTTGTGAGGATGAAAAAAAATTCATGTTATGAAAGGCAGACAAACAGATGTTGATGCCATCCTGAACAACAGTTATAATATAAAATGTAAAAGGTCCCTATTATGCACATACTATATCATTAAATCAGTCCTCTCTTAGGCCTATAAAGCAACGGCCCAATCCCAAAGTCCGGACTCTCAGACTCACGGACTTTGGTGCGCGTTCTCGTGAAATTCGTAAGGGCTTAGGGTTGACCCAATGTCGAATTTCAAAGGGCGTGAGGGTTTGAGTACACACTTACTGAGCCCTTTCCGTGAGTCTGCATCGACGCAGACTTCACCAAAGGGAATTACCCACAGTTCAAAGCGTTGTGACGTTTACTGCGGAGACCATAGGGAAATCCGGAAATTACAAAGGTAAACAACAGCACGACACACGACCACGGAACACAGACCAACCTGTTGTCCAGGTGGTAAAACAAGAGTTTGAAAAAATTTGGAATCAAGCAGCCGTCTCCTGTGCCTTGGCCGTGTGGAAAGCAACAAACTTAAAATGAAAATTCCCAAACCGGCAAGTGTCAGCAACATCTTTGTTATTAAACGTCGCCAAGGTAACGTGATCTCGTGAAGTGCTGTCCCAATCCCATTTATACCTATCTGAGCCCATGTGGCCTCACACACTCATTCACTTTGCACTTGAGATCAATTAAGTCTGTGAGTCTTTAGTCCTTAGTCCTCAGGGCTCACTTTGGGATTGGGCCAACTTGATGGCAGTGCAGTCCACATTTTTGACTAGAACTAAAACTCTAGATAATAGAAGGCTACATTTTTATCTTTTTGGAATGTTTCTACAATGTACATAATTGCAAAACTTAAACTTGTCACATCACATTACAGAGCCATATACAGTACTGTGCAAAAGTCTTAGGCAGGTGTGAAAAAATGCTGTAAACTAAGAATGCTTTCAAAAATGGAAGTGTTAATAGTTTATTTTCATCAATTAACAAAATGCAGTGAATGAACAGAAGGGAAATCTAAATCAAATCAATATTTGGGGTGACCACCAAAAATATAAATGATTGTTTATTTTTATCAATTTACAAAATGCAAAGTGAGCGAACAAAAGAAAAATCTAAATCACATCAATATTTGGTGTTACTACCCTTTGCCTTCAAACCAGCATCAATTCTTATAGGTACTTGCAAAAAGTCAGGGATTTTGTAGGATTAGGCTCGTTCGAGATGAACTGCGCCTCGCCTGTAAAGCGGACGAGAGCAGGCGGGAGCAGCCGGGGGCGGTGACAAAAATCCGCTCTCAAGTCAGACAGTTTCCAGCCGTTTCCAGCAGCCTTCAGGCTGAACAGGAAGTGACATAAACATTGTGGTCCGATTCCGATTTAATAAAATGTTATCAGACCCATATATCAGCTCCTACACAGTCTCCAGTTGTTTTTATTATGACAGAGTAGCTGTCACAATGCTCCACATGCAATCTGTTGCTGATTTTAATTAACAACACACTGTAGATGATCTGTAATCTGAACAGATTTAGTCTTTCTGACTTCTAAAGGTAGCTACCAGCCACACAACATGTGGTTTGTACAGAATAAGCTTTTAAATCAGACAAATCGCAGTTAAAATACCCGCAATTCAAAATCAATAAAAAGTTTAGTCGGTGGAGAGCAACTGCGGCGCCTGGCTCTAAAAACTGCGGCCGCCTTGATCTCGTGAGATTATCGTTGCCCACGTGTGCATGACGTCAGAGCAAGTCGGGATCAAGTCGGACACAAATCTAACCAGCATGCATTGGGCGCCGATCGCCGGTGATCAATTCTGCGCAGATCTGGCTCATCTCGAACGAGCCTATTGTAGTCAGGTGTATGATCAACCAATTATAGTATATAGGTAGTTATACTGCATCAGCAAGCTCTCTCCCAGACAAATATTTCAAAGCAGACTGGTGTTACAAGATGTGCTGTTCAAGCTCTTTTGAAAAAGCACAAAGAAACGGACAACGTTGAGGATCGTAGACGCAGCCAAGGAAACTTAGTGCAGCAGATGAAAAACACATCAAGCTTATTTCCCTTCGAAATCGGAAGATGTCCAGCAGTGCCATCAGCTCAGAACTGGCAGAAACCAGTGGGACCCAGGTACACCCATCTATCCATCTGTCCGGAGAAGTCTGGCCAGAAGTGGTCTTCATGGAAGAGTTGCAGCCAAAAAGCCATACCTCCGACATAGAAACAAGGCCAAGCAACTCAACTATGCACGAAAACATAGGAACTGGGGTGCAGAAAAATGGCAACAGGTGCTCTGGACTGATGAGTCAAAATTTGAAATATTTGGCTGTAGCAGAAGGCAGGTTGTTCGCCGAAGGGCTGTAGAGCGGTACAATAATGAGTGTCTGCAGGCAACAGTGAAGCATGGTGGAGGTTCCTTGCAAGTTTGGGGCTGCATTTCTGCAAATGGAGTTGGAGATTTGGTCAGGATTAATGGTGTCCTCAATGCTGAGAAATACAGGCAGATACTTATCTATTATGCAATACCATCAGGGAGGCGTATGATTGGCCCCAAATTTATTCTGCAGCAGGACAACGACCCCAAACATACAGCCAAGGTCATTAAGAACTATCTTCAGTGTAAAGAAGAACAAGAAGTCCTGGAAGTGATGGCATGGCCCCCACAGAGCCCTGATCTCAGCATCATTGAGTCTGTCTGGGATTACATGAAGAGACAGAAGGATTTGAGGAAGCCTACATCCACAGAAGATCTGTGGTTAGTTCTCCAAGATGTTTGGAATAACCTACCTGCCGAGTTCCTCCAAAAACTTTGTGCAAATGTACCTAGAAGAATTGATGCTGTCTTGAAGGCAAAGGGTGGTCACACCCAATATTGATTTGATTTAGATTTCTCTTCTGTTCATTCACTGCATTTTGTTAATTGATGAAAATAAACTATTAACACTTCCATTTTTGAAAGCATTCTTAGTTTACAGCATTGTTTCATACCTGCCTACAACTTTTGCACAGTACTGTGTGTATGTATGTATATATAGCTTTAGCTAAGACTTTTGATAAGTATCACTTAAATTTGGAAATTACAGAAATTTGTCCAAGAAACAGAGCAGTGATAAATAGCAAGCAGATACAGAACGAACAACATGAAATGCCGACATCAAGCTAAAAACATAAGACACTTAAAACAATTATGAACCAAAGCAAGCAAGTGAGCTGCTCTCTAAAAGTGACCACAGATCTTGGGTCCAATGGGAGAGAGTTCCAAAGTTTAGGAGTACAACCTTAAAAGCACAGTGTCCTTTTGTCTTGACCCTAGAGGGAGGAACAACTGATCCTGAGCAGAGGACCTCGGAGCTGCTAATGTAGGGCTGCAGAGGCTCTTTAATGTAGGCAGGCACCTGACCATGAAAGGCTGTAAAAGTGATCACAAAGATCTTAGTGGATCTAAAAGTGGATTTTAAAATTAATTTTAAAATTAATGGCAGCAGCATTTTGGAACTATTGTAGGCGATTCAGGGTCTCACGCAATTCAAGTCTTACTAAGGTATGTGAAAAGAGAATTACACTAGTCAAGTCGGAGGGAATAAACACATGAATAATCATTTCCAACTCAGCAGGGGACACAATGGATCTAGGTTTAGCCATGTTCCTCTGCTGGTAGAGGCAAAAAGCGAACCAAACCAAAGTATCGGCCCAGCTGCTTTATTGGTTTAGTTCTATTATATAAAGTCTAATATTTGTACTGAAGAAGACTTTAAGAGATAATTACACTTGTGTACACATACTGTACCTCTAATTACATACTATAGGGCTGTAGTTAAAGCCGTGTCCAAGATCTGGTGACTAGAATGAAGAATGCTAAATTTGAAATCTGAGACCATTCCTGTATGCATCATAATGTTGAAAGGTCTGTTTTTATGTTTGTTGTGTTTCTCTTGCTCGTCGTCACTGTAAGTGAGGGCAACCTCAGTGCCTTGAGTTGATTGATTGATGATGGATAATCCTTCCAGACCGTGGCTATTGTAGAGAGATTGTGTAAAATGTCTGTTTGATCTGTATTGATGATTTTATCAGTACACATCCTGGTCCCAATTCTTTAATAATTCAATTTGAAGGGATTTAAAAAAAAAAAAAAAAAAAAATCTAATTCATTATCAGTATTGTGGTTATGTAAAAATATATTGCAAAAATAAAACTATTTTTAACATTTGCCACAAACATCCAGAATTGGGTGTGAGAAAGTCTAATCCACAGCTGACTCAGATCAGCTGATCTGATTAAATTGAGCCATTGTCATTTCAGGCTACCTTTGCCAAACTCATATCCTTCAGTATAACTAAAACCAAGTCACAAATTCAGCCTTCCAAATCAATTACAATTATGTCACTCCACAGAATGAAGTTTGAAGACTATTAAACACAATAGCTATCTTACTTATGTATGCATTGCAAACCAAGCTACAGTAGTGCTGAGTGAAAAATGGGCAGATTCTCAAATGTCACCCAGTCATGAAACGTGTCGGTGGAAATGACTTATCTATTCTCATCAAAACTCAAATTTTTGTGCTAAATTCCATTTTAGCTGCAATTACATCTGTGTAAAATGTAGTTTAAATAACACAAAACAAAAATATATGGTAAATGAATAAACAAAATGTCAAACAGGGAACATGTATTCGTTGTTTAATTTTCAAATAACTGATGGCAAAATGAGACTATTTACAAGAGAAAATATGTATGATCTGTACAAAGAAATATACATGCAGATAAAAAACAACAAATAACAAATGTGTAATTTATGAAACAAACGAAACAAACATGACAAAAAAGACAAAAAAAACAAACTAAACTGAGGTATCCAGTCCAAGTTTCCTTGTTTAATGGCCTGTGCTCACCTTTTAAATAAATAAAAAGGTAACGGCGGACTGTGATTTCTGTTCCTGGTAGAATCGGTTTAAATGTGACACGTCCTAACCCCATATTGGATTAATGGTAAGTGGTTATACAAAAGCTCTTGTTTAAATTTCCAGAAAAGACAACAAATCAAAAAGCATTGTTTAGTTGCCGTTTTAGGGTAGTTAGCTTTTATAAGGAACAGGAATTTAGAAGAAATATTTTGGCAACAAGTATCTGTACATAGAACACCATTTAGTAAATGATGTACAAAAATCTCCCATTCAACGGCAATTCTCTGTGAAGAATAAATCTTACTTTAATCCCCTGCCTTTTTAAGAAAGGTCACGAGAGACAAACTAATCGTGTTCCTCCAACATAGTGTTTAACTAGTGTAAACAATCATATCATAGTCATTATCTAACTCAAGTGAAACAGTCACAATTAAACTTTTTTTTTTTTTATTAAGTACTATAAAGCTAGAGCAACTTTGGTGTACCAATACTACAGAGGCATACAGTACAAAAAGTGTTAAATCATTTTTGATCAAACTGTAATGATTGTAGATTGTGACCTAACATGGCCTGGAAGTCATAACACTCAGAAATCAAATAAACACAAACTACCAGCAGTGCTTGCAGTACCAAGTACATGCTTTTCTCTAGATTTATTACAGATACAACAGATGTCTTCATAAATAGTTGCATAAAATGTTAAAGCCGCAACATTGCACATGATAATCAAACATAACATACAATGAGTGCATTTACAGTAATTTGTCTTCCTCTTCCTCTACATTCACTCCCATCTGATTGGCAATCAGCACTGCCGCTGAGGCTCTGACAGTCTCGTGTCCTGCCATCCAAAAGCAGGAGTCCACTGTGAATGTGAGGGGAAAGAAGGCAGAAGTCTATATACAAGGTAAGGCTTAAACATCTCATATCTGCGCAACACAAGTTTTGTTCTAGGAAAAGCAAACGGTGGATGTCTATTGTTTCTTCTCAGATTGGACAGTGCAGCATTGTTATTCGCGACATGGTCATCATGGTATCTTAGATTAGGTACATTATATAAGCGCAGCCGTCAAAAAGCTCTGATTGGACGTATAAATGTCTCAAAGTCAAGAACCTCAGTTACTATCTCCAGATGTCTATAGAGTCCAAAGTAGCACAGCAACTTTAAACTGATGAGCATTTTCTACAATTTATTCTTCTTGGAAACGTAGAGACCGTACTTTTCCTTTTGTATACATTGTTTCTTTAAGAAAGGGCTGCTTCTCAAAAGTCATTGAGTTACAGTTTTAGTGTAAAAGAGCAAAAACGCACAATGTCTCTGGCAACAAGACGGAGGGCAGTTTGCTCTCGGCGCCATCACTAGCTTTGTTGGCATCACTTTCTCCTGAAAGCTCTGGGTCTGTGCAGTGGTGTCAAGGCTCGATCAATTGGCTCTTCTGATCAGCTTTAACTCTTGCAAAGGAAAATAAATTACTCGTTTTTTTTTTTTTTCATAGTTTTTTTTTTTTTTTTTAGACTTAATTACAAAATCTGTTTTGAGTTGAAACCAGCAAGCAGCAGTAGACGACAAGGGCATCCATTAATTTACGCGATTGGTGAGAACTCTGATTGACTTAAGACCTCAAAAGGTCTCAGTTTAATTGGTGAAACGACAACAGGACTTTAGTAAATCAACATTCTGTGAAAGAGGACAAGATCAGCATTCATTATTTCTCCTTCCTTTTACATCTAGACCATCAAGAGGCTCAATTTTAGAGAAACCTGCAGGCCCTAGGGATTGAGGGTTGGTTTGGACATGTGTATCTATTCCTTTAAACTCAGGGCTGAAGGCGACTTTGGATGAAGCTTCTGACTCCTCCGATGGCCCGGGCATCTGTCTGATGTTTCCTCCTGTCTAGGAAGGAGATGAGGCGGGAGGTGTCCAGGCAGCCCTCTGCTCTGGCACAGCCGTCAGCCAGACCGGCCTGCAGCCACGGCTCCTGGAGGCAGAGCCCGGCTGGAGGCCTCCTGCCTGGGTCGGTCCTCAGAAGCAGGCAGATGAAGTCCCGGGCCGCCTGGCTGACGCCCTGGAAGTAATCCCTGGGAAAGCTGAAGTCTAGCCGGCAGATGTTCAGGCAGGTCTCCTCGGCGCTCTCGTCGAGAAAGGGGGAGGCGCCGCTCAGCAGCACGTAAGTCACCACGCCCAGGCTCCACAGGTCAGAGCTCAGCGACACCGGCTCTCCAAGGACCAACTCTGGGGAGGCAAACTCAGGGCTGCCTAGCAGAGGATGAACATAGTGGGCACTATTGAGCTGGACAGCATCACCAAAGTCCGTGAGTTTGACCATTGGCTGGCCGCTGGAGCTGTGGGCCACCAGCAGGTTCTCAGGCTGGAAAAAGAGATTACAGTTATTTATATACATATATTAGTCTTGTCTTTTTGGTTCTTATTAATTACTACAGTCTAACATTAAGTTTTCCAGTCTTAACTTCATTAAGTAAATTCATTTGTTGTTGCAGGTGAAACATCATGCAACATCTGTTTGACCTTCAGTATTAAAAGGAGAAAAAGAGGATCCAACAGCAAGTTTCCATTTAAGGCTGAAATATTAGAGCTTTCACCACCAACTCAAGATCAGGTAAGTACTACAGGTGTTAAACATCGACAATGCATAAATCCAAGATGGCTGACTTCCTCTCAGGCAATTTCTTTTATATACATGTTCCTAGAGATGAGAACATTGGGCCCCTGGCACTTTTGTGCTCGGGCCCAAAAAAAACGTTAAACTACTTACTTTTACGTCCAAATGCACTATTCTACAGTTGTGCAGGTAATGTAAAGCTTCTAAAACATCCCTTAGGTAGCAGGCCACTTTCTCCTCCGTCAGATTCCCCCAGCTAACGATGTAGTCCAGCAGACGACCTTGGTCAGCCCTAAAACATAAACATCAACACTAACGTAAACCCTCAGGAAGAAATGCAAGTTTTATGAAGGCTAACGAGCTACACGTGCAAAGTTTAATTCCAAAACTGGATGTCATTTTTTTTGGTCTTTACTTACATCTCCAGGACCAGGGCGTAGCTGCTGGGGGTTTCAAACGTGTCTATCAGGTTGATTATGTGGGGGTGTTGGAGCCTTTGGAGCAGACTGAGTTCCTGAGTCACCCGGTCCCTCCTCATTAGCTTCTTGTTCACCTGTTTGACCGCCACCAGACGTTTGGTCCCTCGCTGGTCACAACGTTTGACAACAGAGAAACGACCCCTGGTGAGCAGAAAGAGGATAGATATTCAAAGGTCACTTTACTTCAGGTCGCTCCTTATAGACGAGCTGCGTAGTATGTTTTAGGCATTTAACAAGTCAAATAAATGCATATCAATCACATATCGTAAGGAAAACTCTGAATGTCAATTATGTGACGAGGGTGAGTCTATTACCTGCCCAGTTCAACCACCTCAGTGTAGTGAGACTCAAAGTTGTCCTTCCAGCTCACTCTGATCCCATCAGTGGACACCACTGAGAACCAATAACAACATAACAACGCAATCAATGCATGTCCACACTTGGCACCAGCATTGTCAAATGAGTTTTGTGGAGGGATTGATACTGTACATTCTGTCTGTTCTTACCTAACACTCTAAGGCTAGCTGATGACGTTACGCTGCCCAGCTCGTTCGTGGCAACACAAGTGTAAACGCCATCATCTTCAGAGGCTACGCCGATTATCCGCAGCGTTGCTTCACCCGTATCACTGAAATAAACATTAATTTACATTTGACTTCAACTTCTTCACTATTAATGAGTAGGGGTGGAACGGTACATGTATTCGTATTGAATACATGTATGGGCGTCTCGGTTCGGTACATGAATTTACACAGAAAATACATGATATAAAAATAAATAAAACTTGCATGCAAATTAATTTGTGTAATGCGGAACTACTGTTAGATACGAGTTACTTTAGGGACACGTAATCTGTAGCCCTCCCGCTCTGCCTACATGTCGATGGTCCAGTGAGTGAGTCAGAGCTAGCAGCACTAAGGACGAGTAGCCTAGCCTATGGCGAGTGGTGGCGACCCACAACAGTAGAGGACCCGCTGGCCTCTTTAAGATCGCAAGTTTGGGAAAGCTTTGGTTTCCCAGTCAGTTACAGTAGTACAGGCGAGAGAGCGGTGGATAAGCCGAGGACTGTGTGTCGGCGTTGTTCAGCAGTATGTGAGTGGAAATACATCTAACATGCTAACGCATATCCAATGCCATCACCAAGATGTGCCAATCACTGGAACGAGACAAAAAAAACCTGTCTAACTTATCCTCCCTACAGTGCTCAACCAGCCTTTAGATACAAATACACATAGGGCCAAAAAAAAAAAATCACTGAAGCAATCAGAATTTACATGTCATCTTCAATGCGCCCATATTCACTCGTAGAGTTATTTGCTGTATGTACTCAAACCTCGTTACAACATGCCATCCCGTCCACACGTGAGGCAAACTGTAGTCCCTTCCATATACAACCAAACACGGACGTTGATGGAGCACGAGTTGTCAGCTGCACCCTCCGTTTCACTAACGACTGATGGTTGGACTTTGCGTGCTACGGAAAGCTATCTCACGGTGACTGCTCATTTTATTGACTGAGTGGGAAATGAAAGCGTCAGTTCTACAGACGCGGCCCCTGTATGAGCAGCACACAAGCTCTCGTCACCTAGCTGAGAAGCTACATGAGGTCGTGGAAGAGTGGAAACTAGAAAGGTATGCCTGTCGCACTTAATAGCAAGAATACTTTCTTTTATCTTTGGTGGGGGAAGGTCTCGCCTAAGTAGAATGTTGTTTTTTCATTATTCTATGTAATTTGCACTTTCATAAATAAGAGATGCTGTATTTTCATGTTTTATAGCTGATTTGTCTTATTTTGTTTACAAGTTACAGATGAGTCTGGAGATGATGTGGGGTAGTTATTGTTTACATCTTACTTTACATACTTCAGGTTGTTGCAGCTAGCTCAGGGGAGAGACTGGATGATACTAGGTGGTACAGCCTGAGATATGCACCCCTATTAATGAGTGACAATTTTCACGTTTAAACACAGTCAAATGACGGCCCTATTGCACATTGTCATGCAATAAACTGCAGTCTGATGGAGCTTTAGCAACATACCTAATAAAAAATACACTTGTTTTCTTACGTGTAGGCGATGCTGAAGTGTCCATTGTTGGTGAGGTTGCTCTGGTTGGGTCCCTTCCAGGTGACAGCGGCCCGGGGTCTACCACAGACCTTACACCTGAGGGTGACGCTCTCCCCGTTGTCACACGTAACATCACTGAGAGGTACAAGGAACTCTGGGGGAACTGAAAGAGAGAAAAAAGTCAGGTTAAATCCTGTCAAATGCGGAGATTTTCTCTGTTTAAAGCAGTGCTTTTAATAATATATGGAATTGGTTTTGTCATACATTTTGTTAATCTTAAAGTAAACACAATTCCCTAAAGTAACACTTACCATCATAGATGTAGTTTGGATTTAGAAGCTGAAAAGAAAGAACAAAGCACGTCAGAAAAACGCACAGTGGAGCAGAAGCATGACTTAATAGCAGCACTAGAGTCTCCTCAGATGCACTGATAAACTCACCTTTACAGAAACTTTATTGGCCAGGCCTTCTCGGGACTTCCTGTAACCGTTTTCCAGCTTGGTGTCTTTCTTTGCCTCCTTCTCCTTCTTCTCAGACTTTTTGCGGATCCGCAGGGATGTGTGCCAGGATGAAGACTTCCTACTGGGATAACAAAATGGATTGAGTCAAATTAAACTGTTCAAATCAACAAGTAGGTGAGAGCACAGGTTTTAGCCTGACACCTTGATAGACTGCCAACATGTAGAAAACACTGGAATTCCTAATCAAGCCTACTAAAACATCATATTGGTTTGCCAATATGTTGGACTGATGCTGGCCTTATTTTAAAGATCAATTCAGGACAACTGCCTCCCACGTTTTTACATTATTCCTAAAAACCCATCTGAACAATCAAACAACAAAAATAATGTATCCTTATATCAGTTTTCAGAGCTCTTACTTCATGGATCCCTCGGGACAATCAGGGATGATGGCTGAGGTGTGTCCCAGCACAAATCCGGGGATCCAGCCCTCGGCGGCGGGACCCTGCTCTGTAGCCGCCCTGAACACCAGAAACATGTTTTGCTGGTTGCTGGCCAAGATCTGGACCACCTCGCCCTGACTGACGCTGATCTCATCCTCCTTCACGGCCATGTAGTCCTGGGTCACCAACATGGTGGATACGCTACTGCTGCTGCTACTTTCACTCTGCAACACAGGGAGGAAACATGGAAAACTGTAAGTACAAACTTTCATGGTAGTAAAATGTAAAATCTTATATTACAACTTTACTTTGCACAGAATTCAGATTTTATATCCAAATTGACCTATTCAGGCTGATTTCTAAGTTGCCACTAAAAAAATCTAAATGTAAAACTTCTGGTGAAGAAAAGTGAGAACGGTCAAAGCAGATAAAGACTTTGATTAGAGTGCAAGAAAGACTAGAAAACATTAATTATTTTCTTCTTGTAAAAAAACAAACTGGGTTAAGAACGACAGGAATCAGATGAAAATTTCCATTTCACACGTCTTTGCTCTGTAGCTTGAGACAAAGACGAGAGGAGGAACGTTAGGTTGAATGAGATCCCTGTCAAGTACGTTTGTAGGTGAACCACAAACGTCAGAGGTTAGTTGCAGGAAAAGTACATTTAAGTAACACACCATGAAGACAGCAGGAGGTGAAGGACGGCCAAGAGGAAGTCAGGTGTTAGTATAAGCTTTGTTAGAGTTAAGAAATCTAGAGACAGCCTTGAAAGGGAATCACTGAAGAGCTGATTGAGGTCCGCAAGAAAGGTTTTGAACCTGAAAATATGTTGACAGTGGAAACTTTTGCTAGAAATAGTCTTCAAAGAGCTAGA